>NC_091188.1:19330883-19350883 GCF_040958095.1 Procambarus clarkii
TCAACCTCGGCTCATCTGAAGCCTGTTCCTAGAGACTCATTAATTTCATGAGAATGTACTATGAAACTATCATATAGGGAACTATCATATAAGGAACCTGGTGAAACTGCAAGCAAGAGCTGTAATGCTACCTCATCTCAGTTGAAACCTGCTCTTAGAGACCCATTTATTTAATTTATTTCGTCGAGGAGGCGACGGGCCACACAGCACCTCGGATGCATTCCCGATGGTTCATATATAAAAAAAGGAAAGGGGTGACGCCGAGGAACATAAGACTCCCATCCCTAAAAAACACACGACGAAATAAATATCCAGCAATAGGAAAAAAACTTTATTCATTAACAATATTTGGTAAAAATCATATAAGAAATAGGATGAGCCTGTAGCCAACTGTGTGCCAGAGCCTTCATGTGATTATTTGACCTGACCTCCCGTGTATCAACCTCTTGAGCGAACAAGTTCCAGATGCAAGACAGCCTAGGAATGAACGATCGCTAATGTAGTGATGTTATTGAGAAAGGCAGTTCCAGCATGAGACTATTGAAAGTTGAGAGCCTAGTGTATGGGTGGCAACTACTGATTGTTCACGGAGTTGGGCCAGGTGCGGAACATTGAGAATGTTGGCCTTGTACATAACAGTAAGTTCACCAACGTCACAACGGTATTGCAGGCTCTGATGTTCAGGCTGTTCTCACCAGATTTGGTCAAGACTACAAATGAGCCTTCTTGCACGCCTCTCCACTTTGCCCAAAAGTCTGTTGAATGATGGAGAGGAAGGGAGGAGCAGGTGATCCAGGACATGGGTGCATACTCTAGATGAAAGTGAACTTGTGCTTCAAGTAAGGTTTTGCAGCCCCTGCTGTCAAGAAGGTGAGAGATGCGCCGTAGAGATGTAAATTTTCTGGCTGCCTTATGGACTAGGTCAAGCACGTGGCTTTTCACTCTCATCAAAGAGACGAACTTCATTCTCAAAATGTTAATATTATCTGTGAACTCTAGGGTTTTGTCTCCTATTTGCACCCCTTTCCGATTTGTCACATGCTTTCTAGTTATCATCATCGCTTGTGTTCTCAGCCGCAAATGTGACCTGCCATCTCCTACCACAGGTAAAAATCGCTGAAAGTTGGTGATTGATGAGTCTTGCAGCGGTTGGCATTTCTTCCTTTCTGTATGGAAGAAATGCCAACCACTGTAACTCCATTTCTCTCTCTCTCACATCGCATCTGAACCCTGCTCTAAGATATATTTCATGAGATTATTATATGAAAATAACTATCATGTAAGGAACAGGATGAGTCAGTACTTAACTGTGTACTTGGGCCTTTATGTGGTAGGTTGACCTGATCTCCACGTAACAACCTGTTGAGCGAACGTTACAGATGCAAGTTAGCATGTGAATGAATAATCGCTGATGAAATGATGTTTTCGAGGATGGCAGTTCCAGCATGCGACTGTTGACTGCTGAGAGCCTTGTGTTATGGGAGTTCTCTACTGGGTGTTCAGATGTTGAACCACGTGCACAACTTTGAGAATGTTGTCGATGAGCGAAACAGTAAGCTCAACATCATCACGATGGTCTTGCAGGTCTTGATGTTCAGCCCATTCCCGCAAGAATTTCTGATAAATGATGAAGGGCAGTCGATCCAGGAGAGGGGTGCATACTCAAGATGGTAACGAACTTGTACTTCATAAAAGACTTTGCAGTCCCTGCTGTCAAGAATGTGAGAGATGCGATGTATGGCTGTAAGAATCCTGGATGCCATATGGGCTGGGTTAAGTACATAGCTCTTCATTGTCATGTGGTATATGGTAAAGTGTAATGTTACTCCATGGAAGGCAGCTAGTGTACTGAGCATGTTGGGAACCTGGTACTGATCAAGAAGACCTAGTTTGTTTATTATGGACAATGTATGGGACTAGATGTGTAATGAACAGATAACGCATTTCACAACATGATTAGAACAAAAACGTATTAGTAATAAAATTAATAATAGTTCAGAGAATAATCAATAATATTTGGAGAGTCCTTTTGTTGGTAAACTTGGTAGTGTCACTTGGCACCCTTTCCTTTAGCGCATATCCTACCCAGCCCATGTTGGGGACATATCCAACCTCAATTACTGGGAGAAATAACCGACCCTAGACCCAGAACATTTGACTTCCAGCTCACACACATATAGGGATATACATTAATATATATATATATTATATATATATATTATATATATATATATATATATATATATATTATATATATATTATATATATATATATTATATATATATATTATATATATATATTATATATATATATATTATATATATATATATATATATATATATATATATATATATACATATATATATATACATATATATATATATACATATATATATATATACATATTATATATATATACATATTATATATATATACATATATATGCAATTGACGATCACAAAACACTGATCATTTTATGCGGAAAATCCACAGAGAAATATGAAATGAGGTGAACGTTTCGGCTTGTTAAAGCCTTTGTCAACACCAGACTGACTAAAGGAGAAGGGAGAAGGGGGAGGATATATAGGCCGACACCTGACCAACCCATCCCTAGGGAAAGAATTAACCAGAAACAGGTATAGCTTAGCTTAGAATGGTCAGAGAGGATAATTAAGTTATAATATTGCACAACAGTTTAAGAAAAAACTCTGATAAAGAGGCTTACAATGTCTCATTATAATTTTATATTCATATATTGTGTGTTCATGAGGCTTTTCTTTAATCTTTCATCCTTATTCTCTGACCGCTTAATCCTCTTTGACCATTCTAAGCGAAGCTATACCTGTTTCTGGTTAATTCTTTCCCTAGGGATGGGTTGGTCAGGTGTCGCCCTATATATCCTCCCCCTTCTCCCTTCTCCTTTAGTCAGTCTGGTGTTGACAAAGGCTTTAACAAGCCGAAACGTTCACCTCGTTTCATATTTCTCTGTGGATTTTCCGCATAGTCCTGGGGACCATTCAGGCTTGTTCGCATTTGTGTTCCTCACGTGTGCCCCAAAGAATGAGGAGATTTGATAAAATGCTATGCCCAAGATTACCATCCGGGTGCCGGCGGGGGAGGGGAGTGGGGGGGGGGTTCAAATAGCTTTGGCTATCATCTCCTTATGTCCGGTCATGATGGTCAAGCGGATTAAGGCGTCCTGTACATACCAGTTGCGTTGCTCCTGGCAGTATGGGTTCGAGTCACTTCTGGGATGTGAGTTTTCAGTTGCATATAGTCCTGGGGACCATTCAGGCTTGTTCGCATATATACATATATATATATATTGTAACGGGAAAGTGTAGATGGTAATGCAGTCCTCACTTTGGCTGATGTTAATGCCTAGTCACATTTACAAAAAAAAAAAATGATCGACTGCTTGGCTGTTGTCTGTGGTAAAGTAAGGGAAGACACACAAAACACATAGTATGAACAATGAAACTTTAATTAACTTAAAAACAAATTATGAATAAGACAATTCCTTGGCTATGTACAGAGCAAATTAACAAGTAAAAAAATATAACAAAAATAAGAACTGTGGTGATGTTACTCTACAAATAAAATAAAGACAGAAAAATGATTAACAGGTGCTGAGAATATAGCGCTAGCTGAGAACATCTACCAATAAACAGAGCGTATATCAGTTGGTTGTTTACAGCTTGAGAGCACAGGATATTCTAACTTCAATGACTGGTTCAGGCCTAGACATCGGCTTGGTAGAGGGCGCTGAGGTGCAGTGGTGCAGACGACGATTCACCAATCAGAAGCAGGTAGGCTGGAAATGGTAGTTTGGTGATCGGCGACGAGGGAGGGGGGAGGGTGGAGAGTGTGATAATACGTTTGCACCTGGCAAAACGTATTTGACTCAATATTTACTACACTTGCTTGTAGTATTTAGATGTTTTAGATGTACTGAAGTAGCTTGATGGTAGGAAAGAGCAGGCCTAATCTCTCTTGAAGGAGATTATCGTAATAGCTCTCCCCCGAAGCCTGCTCTTACGGGTTAAGTACTTCAGTAGCTGTTGTAGAGGTAGGAGTAGCTGTCTTTACCTCGTAGACTCTGCAGAGGGCGTCGGCTATGATGATGTCCGAACCTTTCATGTAGAAGATCTCCAGATTTATATTCTGCAAGTACAGGGCCCAGCGTAGAAGACGTTGATTGCTGAATTGGGCCTGTTTTAGGAACCGCAGGTGATTGTGGTTCGAGTAGATGGTAATAGACCTATTCCCCTGTAGGTAAGGTTCAAAATGTTGCAGATTCAGGACGATGGAGAGGAGTTCCTTTTCGATAGTGCTGTAGGTCTTCTGGCGAGGTTTCAACTTGTAGCTGTAGTAGCTAACAAGAAGAACCTCCTCGCCTCGTTGTTGCATCAGGACGCCCCCGATGCAGGTACCACTGGCGTCGACATTGATGATGAAGGGCTTCGTGATATCTGGAGAGGCGAGAATGGGATTAGAACAAAAGAAAGGAGCACTATCATAGTCCTGTAAATTTTTAGGAAGATCATTACGGATTTCCGAGTTGGAAGGCACTGACTCAGAGTCAGAGCTTTCCGGAGGAGAAGCAGTGAAGGTCTTACTCTGGAGGTATGGATCTTTGAAAGTGGAGAGTGACATTAACACAGTGGGGGGAATATCTTTATACTCCTTGAGTAGATTGATGTGGCACAACTGGGTCCTCCGCCGCCTATCTGGAGTCTCAAGAACGCAGTTGTGGTTGTTTCTGCACTCCTTGATGCGGTATGGTCCTGAAAACTTATTTTGCAATGGAGAACCTGGGATGGGAAAATATGCCAACACGAAGTCTCCTGCTTTAAATTTCCTTATTTTGCTGCGTTGGTCAAAATGGGTCTTCATCCTCTCCTGAGCTTTCAATAGATTGTCATTAGCAAATTTACATACTCTCTCTAGAATGTGCTTTACGTTTTGAAGAAACTGCGGCACATTCTGAGGGTCACTGAAGGTGGCATTATGTAGAGAGTCTTTAAAAGCTTTGAGAGGAGTACGGCACTTACGTCCGTAGAGCATCTCATAAGGAGATACTCCTAGAGACTCATTAGGGAGACTTCTAAAAATGCACATGATGAGGTCAAGTTATTTATCCCAGTCTTTTAAAGTTTCATTGCAAAATTTCTTTTAAGAGTGCTTTTATCGTTTGATGACTACGTTCAAGAGAACCCTGTGAAGTAGGATGATAGGGGCTGGACAATACCTGAGTGATGTTGAACTCTTCCAGTGTCTTCTTGAAGAGATCACTGGTGAAGTTGGTGCCACAGTCACTTTGAACCTCCCGTGGAAATCCGTATTGAGTAAAGTTCTTCAATATTTGTTTCACCACCGTAGCAGCCGTAATGTTCTTTACAGGAACTGCTATGGGGAATCTGGTGGTTGGACACGGATGGTTAATATATAAGCGTTGCCAGAACTGGTCCGGGGTAAAGGACCTACACAGTCTATGATGAGTCTGTGGAAAGGTTCCGCAGGCACCTGGATGGGAATTAAAGGACCCTGCGGAATAGGGATGTTAGGTTTCCCTGCCATCTGACATACATGACACTGTTGCATGTAACTTTTGTCGTCTTTAACCATACCTGGCCAGTAGTAGTCTTGTCTGATTCCGTGGAAGGTTTTGTTAAAACCATAGTGAGAAAGTGCTCCGTGGGCCAGGTGTAGAATATCGGGCCGTAGGCTGGTGGGAACCACTAGTTGTTCGACCCAAAAAAAGCACTAACGATGCACTTATTAGTATGATTAACTTGATTCATGCAGCTCTTGATAAAAATTAGTTCCCTGTTGGGTTATTTGTGGACCTGCGTAAGGCTTTTGACACTGTCAACCACCAAAACCTTCTTCTTAAATTACATCATTATGGAGTCAGAGGACACTCCCTGCAATACCTCAAATCCTACCTTACTGACAGGCTCCAGTATGTTTCTGTGAATAATTCGATTTCTCCCACCTTACCCATCAACATTGGTGTTCCTCAGGGCAGCATACTTGGCCCTTCCCTCTTTCTCATCTACATTAATGACCTTCCAAATGCCTCCCAACACCTCAAACCAATTCTATTTGCTGACGACACAACCTTCATTTACTCCAATCCTGACCCCCTTGCTCTAAATGCCACAGTAAATACTGAGCTAAATAAAGTCCATCTTTGGCTAACTGCCAACAAACTCACCCTTAACATTGACAAAACTTTCTATATTCTGTTTGGCAATAAATCCTCTAATCAAATAAATCTCAAAATAAACAATACCCAAATTTGTAACAAATTAGATGGCAAATTCCTTGGCATTCTCATTGACCACAAGCTGAATTTCCAGGGACACATTCTAAATACATAAAAAAAATAAAAAACTGTTGGCATTCTTTCTAAGATCAGATATTATGTACCCCGCCCTGCCCTGGTGACTATTACTCCCTCATCTATCCATATCTCAACTATGGTATTTGTGCTTGGGGTTCTACTACCCAAAATCATTTACGTCCTCTAATTACTCAACACAATGCTGCTATTAGGACAATATCCAACTCTGGCCCCCAGACATCACTCGGTACCCCTACTCAAATCTCTGAATATGTTTGATATTAAGTCACTGCACATTCTCTCGTGTGTATTATACATACATAAAACGCTGAACTGTAATGCCAATCCTGACCTCAAAAGCTTCATAGAAGGTTGTAACAGAACCCATGAGCACCACACCAGAAATAAATACAGTTTTGATATTCCTAGAGTACGACTTAATGAAACTAGAAATGCTCTTCAAATCAAGGGACCCAGAATGTGGAATGACCTTCCCAACCATGTTAAAGACTGTACCTCTCTCAACCAGTTTAAGATAAAAACGAAGCTATACCTAATAAATTCCCTGTAACCTACCTTACCCCTCTATTGTCAACCAATGTCTTTTTTTTTTAAATGACGCTGTTTGTCGACCGAATTGTATTTGTGCTGCTTTTTCAGCCATGTTCCCCCCTTCTTATCTTTTTTTTTTATTTGTTCTCAACTCATTTTATTTTTTATGCTTTATTAGTATTAAGCTTTAGTCATTTAATTTTTTCATGCCCGAAACGCTTTGCGTTATAGTGGCTTTAGGTATTGTATGTACTGGCCCTATCTATAAATCCATCACTCTTTGTAAAATCTCTTGTATGTATGTACCTTACCTAAATAAACATTTGATTTGATTTGATTTGAACATTTGCCCAATCGTCATCCTCCTTCAGCTTACTGGGTCTGTACCTGCGGTAGAGCAACTGATTCTCTAGGAAGAACCCAGGAATACTGTCAGGTGGAGTCTGAGCCTGGAAGAATAATAGTGTTAATGAAGGATCCTCCCTCTGTAACTTACGGAACTCCAACATAGTAAGATTCGATGGTAGATTCTGAGGGTCTTGAGGGACAGCGGTAGCAGTAGAGTCAGCTGGTTGCGGGCGTGCCACTTGTGCACGGGTAGTCACCAAAACCGGAGGAGAAACTTCATCCCTTTCTTGGACCTCTGCTGGAACATACTTAAAGATGGGATTGTCCACTACAGAGTTACACACCTGGGGTTTGTCCATGATGATCAGGTTGGAAGGTTGCAGATCTTCTGCCAAGTCGTTGCCTAGGAGAAGTTGCACTCCAGGCATGGGAAAAGGCTTTTCCCTGATGACGACTTGGACTTCACCGGTCACGAAAGGACAATCCAGGTGGACTCTGGCGAGTGGATACGGAGTGGTAGCAGTGAGGTCAGTGATATGGATGGTTTCCCCGGTGTAGGTGATGTTAGGCACAGCCGATTTCAATATTATTGACTGAAGAGCCGCTGTGTCCCTCAAGATCGTCAATTTGAAACGTCCCTCCGAATCTGTACCATTGGCAGAGACAGTTCCAGGATACAGGTGTTTGCTGAAGAGAGAATGATCATTAACAGGAACATCAATATTCATCACAGGCTTACCGGACTTAGGAGGAGTCGGTTTGGGTTTAGTAGTTCATTATTGCCTTTGTATTGAGCTTTTCCACATTTATCCATGGTATGTCCATAGAGTTTGCAAATCTTACAATACAATTGAGAGCTCGCTTGATCGGTACTCACTTTATCATAACTATACCAAGACTTCTTACTGGAAGGTGTGTCTGGTGTTAGCCGATGTATGAGGCTGTAGGTGTCAGCCGACTTCACACATTTGATGTAGTCGGTTTCTTCTTTGTCTGCTAATCGTAGCAGACAAATCTGCTAATCGGTATTGTAGCATCGATACGCGTATGGAAATGTCAAGACACATAAGCCTGGAAACCCACTTCGGCCAATCATCAGCCAGATACCCACACCCACGTACAGACTGGCGAAACGACTCAATGGCTTGCTGACTCCTTATGTCCCTTGCGCCTTCAGCCTGATGTCTCCAAGGGAATTTGTGGACTTACTGCGGGGAACACGGGCCACAGGGATAAGAGCCTCGTTGGACGTAGAATCACTGTTTACCAATGTACCTGTGGATGAAACAATCGGGATGATAGCGGACAGAGTGTATCGTGATCCGGCCTGTACTCCTCTTGACATACAAGAAAACATTCTAAGGAAACTACTCCAAGCTTGTACTAAAGAGGCACCCTTCTTGAGCCCGGATGGGCACATGTATAAGCAAGTAGATGGGGTCGCCATGGGTTCTCCCCTAGGTGTCCTGTTTGCGAACTTCTACATGGGTAGCATCGAGCAAAAAGTCTTAGTCGACATGAACTTGAAACCGGCCATATACTGCAGGTATGTTGACGACATTTTTACACAGGTACCTGATGTCAGACATCTGCAGGAGCTGAAGGAGGCATTTGAGCAGAATTCTGTGTTGCGTTTCACTTATGAGATGGAGAAGGATGGAAAGCTGCCCTTTCTAGATGTAACAGTCATGGAAAGGAGCGGAGGTTTCCACACTGCAGTCTACACTAAGGAAACAAACATAGGAATGTGCCTAAATGCCAACAGTGACTGCCCAGACAGGTACAAGAGGAGTGTTGTTAACGTTTATGTCGACCGTGCTATCAGTCACAGCTCAGAATGGCAGCAAGTCGACGAAGAACTCTGTAGGGTAAGGCAGGTCCTAGTCAAAAACGGCTTCTCCAATGGTTTCGTTGAAGACATCATAAGAAGGAAAGTGAAACGCCATGCAATCTCTGAAGAGACAACTAATACAACACCTATACCCCCTATTAGACCATTTTACAGGAACTTTTTTTCCACAACTCATAAAATGGAGGAAAGGGTCCTGAAAGATATTGTTAATAGAAACGTTATCCCTACAGACAAAATCAGAAGATACAACTGACGATTTACTATAAAACCAAAAAAACGGCCAACCTACTCATGAGAAACTCTCGAGAGACAAAACAGAACGCTTTAAAAGAGACCAACGTCGTCTATGCCTTCAAATGCCCTCTTGGGGACTGTAAGCCTCAAAAAACTCAGTATATAGGCAAGACAACATCTCCTCTTTCCAGGAGATTAACGATGCATAAGCAACAGGGCTCCATTAAGGAACATATACTCTCTTCCCACAACCAAACCATCACCAGAGAAATCTTAGCAAACAACACAGAAATCATCGATAGATACAATGATAGCAGGCGGCTTGACATCTGCGAGGCACTACACATCAAGAAATCAACACCAGCAATCAACAGCCAATTAATGCACAACTATATTCTACCCACTTCAAGACTCTGCTACAACATAGAAGCATCAAGAAATATGGGCCAATAGGCCCTCTGCAATTACTTCCATTCTTACCTTCAATACCCATTGTTTCGTGTTCTGGCTTGTGTTGAAAGTTTTTTTCACCTCATCCAAAACTGTTGTAACATATCACCTCACCCAAATGCAGGTATAAAAAATAAAAGATTTTTAAGCTCTATTCAGTTGTAAGTTGTGTGTGTGTGTGTGTGTAAACTAAAGTTTTTGAAAATGTAATGAGTTTTACGAAACGCTCTCAAGTGTCACGTCAGACTAGAAATAAAAATGAATTTTGGAGAATTGATTTTTCATTTACCATCAACAGTGAAAAGAAACATAAGAGAGATTGAGAAAATTTGTGTTAGAATTATTAATCTTACTTTTTCGGTCATATATAATAATATATGTCTACAGGAAAGACTGATATATATATACATATATATATATTGTGACGATAATCTCTTTCAAGAGAGATTGAGCCTGCTCTTCCCTATATCATTCACGTCATTTTACAAGTACAAGATACTATATTGAAGATACGTCTACCAGTATCGCCAAGCGTTTTGCCCAGGAAGCAAAGCGTACCTTGCACCATCCGACACGACGGCTCCCCGCCAGCCGTCAACGAGCAAACTACCCATTCTCCGCCTGCCTGCTCCTGATTGGCTGGTGTATCGCCGACCGCACCTGCACCTGCACTCACGCCCACTACCTGAGTCGACGTCTGGGCCAGCTCACGCCGTATTCCTCAGAATATCTCTGTGCTCTTAGAAGTTGACATCTCTCTCTGGTAGACTAAGCCCTGGCTGTCGTGTACTAAGGGAGGTGGCAGCTTTAGCCAGTATTTTCAACACCTAATTAATATTATTATTGTCTTGCACTTCATTTTGTTTTAGAGTAAATTGTGCCAAGAGGATCGAATTACAAACTCTTGTACACGAGTATCAGCTAGATGTTCCCCATGGAGCCAACAAAAATGAACTGCATAACCTGTTACTGGATCATCTCTTAGAGGAAGGTAAGATTGACTCTGAAACTCACGAAACTTACTCTATTGCAGATAAACCTGATTTGGCAACGATGAAACTCAAACTAGAAATTGCCAAGATCGAACGAGAGCAGCAAAGGGAAGCAGCTGCAATACGAAAGGAAGAACAAGAACGTGAGATTGCAATACTCCGTGAACGTGAGCGAGTACAGCTTGAAGCAAAACAACGCCACCTGGAGATGCAACGCGAGCATGACAAACAACAAGCTGCTCTGGCTATGGAATGTCGTCAACAAGAATTCGCGTTGGAAACTACACACCTCGCTCAACGCCAGCAAGCTACCGCCAGTCTTCCTGTAAGTTTCAATATCTCACATGCAAGTAAGTTAATGCCACCATTCATAGAGACATTAGTCGACGTATTTTTTACCACCTTTGAGACCCTTGCTAATCAACTTAGTTGGCCTGCCAACCAATGGGCTACCCTTCTCAGAGTACATCTCACAGGTAGAGCTGCAGTTACACTCAGTACTTTGGCGTCTGAGAATGACTACCAGACTCTGAAACAAGCAGTGTTGGACGCCTACCTTCTCTCCACCGAAAGCTACCGAAGAAAATTCCATGACCACCTAAAGGCAAGTACCACTACCTTTCTAGAATTTGCTAATACCAAAAGGAGATATTTTTATGAAATGGCTGGAAGCAGCACATGTCTCTACCTTTGCAGAACTCGTCAACCTCATGTTAGTTGAAGAATTCTTGAGGCGTGTGCCTCCTCCTGTCCGTTTATATTTAGCAGATAAAGAAGAAACCGACTACCTAAGATGTGCTAAGTCGGCTGACACTTACAACCTCATCCACCGGCTGACACCAGAACCATCCTCCAGTAAGAAGTCTTGGTACAGTTACGAGAAAGTGAGTACCGATCAAGCTGGCTCGCAATTGTACTGTAAGTATTGTAGACTCTATGGACATACCATAGATAAATGTGGTAAGTCTCAATACAAAGGTAATACTGAATCCACTAAACCCAAACAGACTCCTCCTAAGTCCGGTAAGCCTGTGATGAATGTTGGTTTTCATGTTAATGATCTTTCTCTCTTCAGTAAACACCTGTATCTTGGAACTGTCTCTTCCAACGGTTCAGATCCGGAGGGACGTTTCAAACTGAAGATCTTGAGGGACACAGCGGCTCTTCAATCAATCATTTTGAAATCAGCTGCGCCCAATATCGCCTACACCGGGGAAACCGTCTTCATCACTGACCTCACTGCTACCACTCCTTATCCACTCGCCAGAGTCCACCTGGATTGTCCCTTCGTGACCGGTGAAGTCCAAGTCGCCGTCAGGGAAAAGCCTTTTCCCATGCCTGGAGTGCAACTTCTCCTGGGCAACGACTTGGCAGAAGACCTGCAACCGACCAACCTGATCGTCATGGACAAACCCCAGGTGTGTACCTCTGTAATGGATAATCCCATCTTTGAGTATGTTCCAGCAAAGGTTCAAGAGAGTGATGAAGTTTCTCCTCCGGTTTTAGTGACCACCCGTGCACAAGCTGCACGACCACAGCCAGCTGACTCTACTGCTACCACTGTCCCTCAAGACCCTCAGAAACTACCCCCGAATCTGACCACGTTGGAGTTCCGTAAGTTACAGAGGGAAGATCTTACCTTGACACCATTATTCTTCCAGGCTGAGACTCAACCTGACAGTATTCCTGGGTTCTTCCTAGAGAACGAGTTGCTCTACCGCAGATATAGACCCAGCAAACTGAAGGACGACGACGATTTGGCCAACGTCGAACAACTAGTGATTCCTGCCAGCCTGCGGCCAACTATTCTACACCTGGCCCACGGAGCACTCTCACACTACGGATTTAACAAGACCTACCACGGAATCCGTCAAGACTACTACTGGCCAGGTATGCTAAATAGCGTCAAACAGTACGTCAAACAGTGCCATACATGTCAGATGGCAGGTAAACCGAACATTTCTATCCCCAGAGCACCACTGACACCCATCCAGGTGCCTGCGGAACCTTTCCACAGACTTATTATAGACTGTGTTGGTCCTTTACCTCGGACCAGTTCTGATAACGCCTATATACTAACCATCCTGTGTCCTACCACCAGATTCCCCATAGCAGTTCCAGTAAAGAACATTACGGCTGCTACGGTGGTGAAACACTTATTGAAGATCTTCACCCAGTATGGATTTTCAAGGGAGGTTCAGAGCGACTGTGGCACCAACTTCACCAGTGATCTCTTCAAGAGGACACTGGAAGAGTTCAACATCACACAGGTATTGTCCAGCCCCTATCATCCTGCTTCACAGGGTTCTCTTGAGCGTAGTCATCAGACTATTAAAGCACTCCTGAAGAAGTTTTGCAATGAAACCTCTAAGGATTGGGATAAGCAAATAGATTTAATTATGTGTATATTTAGAAGTCTTCCCAATGAGTCTCTTGGAGTATCTCCTTATGAGATGCTCTACGGACGTAAGTGCCGTACTCCTCTCAAAGCTTTTAAAGACTCTCTACGTGATGCCACCTTCAGTGAGCATCAGAATGTGCCCCAGTTTCTTCAAAACCTACAACACATTCTAGAGAGGGTGCATAACTTTGCTAAGGATAATCTATTGAAAGCACAGGAGAGGATGAAGACTCATTACGACCAGAGCAGCAAAGTAAGGAAATTTAAACCGGGAGACTTCGTGCTGGCCCATTTCCCTATCCCAGGTTCTCCTTTGCAAAACAGGATTTCAGGACCCTACCGCATCAAGGAGTGCAGAAACAACCACAACTACGTTCTAGGGACTCCAGATAGGCGGCGGAAGACCCAGTTGTGCCACGTCAACCTCCTGAAGCTATATAACGGTACTCCTCCCACTGTATTGATAACATATTCTTCCTTTAAAGGTCCATACATCCACAGTGAGACCTTCCCTGCTTCTCCTCCCGAAAGCACTGACACTGAGTCAGCGCTTTCCAATTCGGAAATCCTAACTGATCTTCATAACCATTTTCAGGACCATAATAGTGCTCCTTTGCCATATTCTAATCCTATTCTCACCTCGTCAGATATCACCAAGCCTTTCATCCTCCATGTCGACGCCAGTGGTACCGGCATCGGGGGTGACCTAATGCAACAACGAGGCGAGGAGAATATACCTGTTAGCAACCACAGCTACAGGGAACTACAGCACAATCGACAGGGAGCTACTCATCGTCCTGAACTTGCAGCACTTCAAACAATACCTGAAAAGTGCTCGATCTACCACCATCAACACGGACCACAACACCCTACACCTCCTGCAGCAAGCCCAATTCCACACTCAACGTCTTCTACGATGGGCTTGATAACTGCAGTAATTCAACCTGGAGATCTCTACAACAAGGGGTCTGACAACATCATAGCCGACGCCCTCTCCAGAGTCTATGAAGTAGAGGCAACTCCACCTAACACTCTACCACATGAAGACGTAACTTCTTCCGGAACCGCAGGCTTCGGGGGAGAGTTGTGACGATAATCTCTTTCAAGAGAGATTGAGCCTGCTCTTCCCTATATCATTCACGTCATTTTACAAGTACAAGATACTATATTGAAGATACGTCCACCAGTATCGCCAAACGTTTTGCCCAGGAAGCAAAGCGTACCTTGCACCATCCGACACGCCGGCTCCCCGCCCGCCGTCAATGAGCAAACTACCCATTCTCCGCCTGCCTGCTCCTGATTGGCTGGTGTATCACCGACTGCACCTGCACCTGCACTCACGCCCCCTACCTGAGTCGACGTCTGGGCCAGCTCACGCCGTATTCCTCAGAATATCTCTGTGCTCTTAGAAGTTGACATCTCTCTCTGGTAGACTAAGCCCTGGCTGTCGTATACTAAGGGAGGTGGCAGCTTTAGCCAGTATTCTCAGCACCTGATTAATATTATTATTGTCTTGCACTTCATTTTGTTTTAGAGTAAATTTTACATTCATTAATTATTCATGTTTTGTTTGTTGACTTGTTTTGAATTTTACGTAAGCCAAGGGATTGACTTTGTTCATATCTTGTTTTCTAAAGTAATTAAAATTTCATTGTTTATATTTTGTGTTTTGTGTGTCATCCCATTACCTTACCACAGACAAACAGGCAAGCAGTCTCTCTTTTTTTCTGTAAATGTGACAAGGCATTGCCACCTGCCATTGGAGGACTGCCGAACATCAACTCTCCAACACTTTACCGTCACAATATATATATGCGAGAGAGGGATGGGAGAATCCCCCCTCCTCCGTCCCACACTATTAACTTGTTGATGTATACCTTTCCCATTACTTATCCCACCCGCCCCCTCTTACCCGTACACACACACACACACATTTTACCTACATGACCCACAACGTAACATACATTTTACCTACATGACCCACAACGTAACATACATTTTACCTACATTACCCATAACGTCCAGCCTGATATACCCCGTTCAAATCTACGGATAACACACATAATTTTTTACTGTGACCGAGTTCGATCCAGAGGGTCTCCTTGGTTTGGGACGCTTTGGGTCATAAAGTACGCTACTCTCAGTGCGGTTCATCTCTTTTTTTCCTTCCCTCTTCCTGTTTGTGAACTCGTGTTACAGCAAGAATCTAACTCTGTTATTCAAGGAACATGAAACTGAATCACAAGAAGGTGTCTAACAGGATGACCCCTTGCACCTTTTGTTTTCTGCCTAGTCATCAAGGAAGTCACCAGTATACCACCAGTAGACAGATAACCTGTCCAGTGATCTCAACATTTGGTTTTTGGTTAATGGTACTCTAGCTGGCTCCCCAGACTCCCTCCTGGAAGACAAGAATAATTCAGGAGTAAGGAGCAAGCCTAGGCCTCACCCTAAACCCTTTCAAGTGCGAAATAACCTCTACCACCCAGCACACAGAGCGAATAAAGGATGTTTTGCCAGATATTGTTATGATCTCAGCCTACTGGAGAAACGAATCTCCCCCTTGAGAGTTATTCAGCAAGCCTGACCTAACTAGAAGGTATAGGAATTATAGAGGCGATAACACATATGTAAAATAGTTGGTAGGATTTAAATAACAATTTGAGATTATGGGCAGTGAAGAAGAAAGCAGATAAATGACTGGTTAGGAGATGTGGACATTTTGCTGGAGGCGTGAGGCTCGCTTTTGGAGGGCTTTGACCTCACTTGAGGCCAGACATCGCAGGGGGAAAGCCGCGCTCCATGTGAGCTCCCGTCAGAAAGGAACCCCTAGTGATATATCTCCAAGAGAAGAGAAGTGTGTAGACGTGCCAGCTGTAGAATCGAGCTGGGAACGTTGTGGTCTCAAGTCCTGGTCGACAAGGAGAGTATTAAGCCGCCCAGAGACATTATTGTGGGCCGTGGAAGCGCCCTGACCAAGCTCTGTCAGAGGGATAGCGCCCTCGACTAGACAATCTGTGGTAAGCACGATTTAAGCCAGTTCATAGTGATTGCTTGTAGTTGGTCGGGCGCCCAGCGACAGTAGCGATGTTTATTTATAAGTTAGACATGTTTTGATAAGGCAGAAAGCCTAAAATAAGAGAGTGGAGAGGGAGGAACACGGAGGGACGTCCATCCCCTCTGACTGCTGGCAGGTGACTGAAAGCTCCCGACGGCGGAGACCCCTCCCGGAGTGAGTGAGGCCCACTGGGCAAAGTGGACCCGCCCAACGGGGGAGTCCACTCTCACTGTATGTAGAGGACAGATAGAGGTTTGAGGCAAACATATTGTGTGATTATTTTTGTTTATGTGTTAAAGGGGAAACATTTTTATTGGAGTGTCGATGGGTTGCAGGTTTGTCTTTGGGGAGGAAGTTGCTGAGAACTTCAAAGCCAGCACAGATGAAGTAGTTGATGAGACTCCAAGGTAGGAGGCGAGGACCTCGAGCTGTGAGAAGCAGTGAAGAGGAGTGTCACGTGCTTCTGTAGAGGTAGTGAAGCACCATAGTTGCTCGAGGGAACTTCATGATAGCGGCCTGGAAGAGCTGCAGAGGATCCTGGTAGTGAAGCCCGGAAGAACCTAAAGATATCAGGGTAGTGAACTTCCAGAGGTGGAAGGGAAGTTCTGGTGGATTACTTGTAGGGAGTCGATAGTGTTTGGTTGTCATTAGCGTGCAAGACGCAGTGAGAGGCGAGTGATTGTTTGCATTCTTATGTCAAGGAGTGTTTTATACTGAAGTTTAGAGTTACAGTCGTCGGCTGGATTACCTACAGAAGTATGCGTTCTAGGACTGATAGGGTGATCGATTGATCATTGCGGTGTATCAAGGAACATTTATGCTGATATATGTTATTGTATTTCTCTTGTTGATAGTGCAACGGTGTATGTAGACTTGATCTACTTGAGGAGGTTGATAGTATCAGGTAGTGAATCAGAAGATAGGATACCACTTGGTAAACTGATAATAGAGCTCTGATGGTGTTGGAGAGCAACCTGATTGTAATAGTATAGAGTGTAGGATTCAATATTATTATGTGTATATGTATTGTGTATGTGCTCTGTCCAGTAAATGTATTCAAATTTGTTGGTATTTGACCTTGTCCTAGTGAGGCTTCCAATGAAATAGTACAGAAGGAGAGAGAGAGAGAAAGAAAGAACCAAGAACCACTGCTGTGGACAGGGTAGAAGTTAATACTAATAAGTCAAAGGGGGATTGAGGAGATCATATCACATAAGGAGAGAGTGGGGAGTCACAGCGGCTCGAGTGGGTGTGTGCACGTGACAACGAGGCTAAGTGTTGGAGCCGCATCCCCTAAATGTGTGACGTTGAGCCCCTCTTCAAGGGCCAGAAGCGCCTAGTGTGATCTCCTAGAGAGGTATAAGCATTCTACCAAGTTGTGGGTTGGGTTGTCCGTAGAGAAGGATCAACGACGACAACACCACCAACCAACACCAAACTATAATAATATCCATATAATCAACCCTGAGGACAGTACATTTCGAAGAGCCTCTTTTGGAGGGAATGCCATCGACGAGGTCCCTGGTAAGAAGATCACTGACCAAAAGAGGATGGATGAGAGGATTGAAGACATCGATGCCCATGATGCACATTACCTCATCGCCAGATACTTGTCCCTCCCCAGGATGACCTACTTTCTTAGATGTTCGCCGTCTTTCAATAATAATAAATTAGAAGAGTAAGACAGCTTGCTGAAATCAATGTTAGAAAATTCCCTCAACCTTTCTCTTAGTGACTGGCATTGGAAACAATCCTCCCTTCTAGTCAGACTTGGGGCTTCAGCGTTCGCACAGCAACACAAATTGCTGTATCATCGTTCCTGTTCTCTTCTGATTACGAAAGTCAACAGGCAGGGGTAAATGATGCCCGCTTTACTTTATGCACTATCAGATGGGTCTCTCTCTCTTGCAGGACCAGCACTCCAACCACCACCTTTTGAAGTTCACAAGCAATCCAGCTGGCATCGCCCTATTGTAGACCAAGCAGCTGCAACATGCCTAGACGCTGCGACTATACCACATGACACTGCCTGACTTAGAGTTGTAGCAACTTCCCATGCAGGTGACTTCCTATTAACAACTCCAATGTCAGCAACCTGCACGTATCTCAAACTACAGGCATTCCGAATTGCTACGACTCTCCGCCTCGCTGCCCCAATCCACACCGAATACAGGTGTATTTGCTGAGTGGCAATGGCCAATAGGTACGGACGGCATGGCCTTCTTTACCAAAGCGCAGGAGGATGCCATGCAAAACACAGCAAGGTTAATGACATTATTATGACATTATTATCAACCTTACCATAGAAGGTTGTCCAGCAGAGAGAGAACCTCGTTACCGAATGCCTCGCAACTCTGATAAGGCTTTCGGTCGCCCAGACGGGATCACGGTGAACACTTGCAAGAATGGTAGACAGGTATGAAAGGTATGGTGTGGGACTACATTTGCGTTTCAACTTTAGCACCACTTATGTTGACTTCAGTGTTGCAAAGCCAGGCGGTGCTGCCAATCATCGGGAAGCAACCAAGTTTCTTAAATACAGAGATGTTAATCACCAGTACAATTTTGTCCCCATTGCTTCAGACACACTTGGTGCCTGGGCTAAAAGTGCTGCTAGTTTTTGAAGGAGCTGGGTTCTAAGCTAACTGAAACAGCTAGAGAAACTAGCGCCACCAGTTTCCTCTTTCAGTGCCTTAGAATGGCGATCCAGAGAGAATGCTCACTGCATCCATATTATATTATATTATATATATATATATATATATATATATATATATATATATATATATATATATATATATATATGCGATATTATTATTATAATAATTATAAAAATAATTGTATTAATAATTATTTCTCTTCTTTCTGCTGAGTTATGAAGGAAGCCGGCATCCAGTGAGAGGGTGAAAGGGGGCTGTGACGATCTCTGTCTGGAACCCGTAGGTGCGGGGCTGAGACGTTCACCTCCTGGGGCTCGTGCGTGTTCAGCACAGAGTGAGTGTCCAGCACAAAGGGACCCTCTGTTGTGCAGACTTGACAACAGTCAAAAACGTCCAGAAGGAGTCACCCTGCAGCCATGGAGGAATGTTAAACAGGTCGTGTGGGACTAGACCTGTTCGTCTACATTGACTGATACCTATCTACCTTACAGTACAGCTGAGGGCGGTAGAGTGCCACCTTCAAGGAGACTCAGAAATCTGATAAGTAGAGGGACCTAGAAAGTTGTTACAGGTTCTTGACAATAGGCTCTGAGACCCTAGGCGCATGGGGTAAATGTGCACTTGAGTTCCTAAAGGAGGTGGGTGAGGAACTCATAAAGCAAACTAGAGATTCAAGAGCGACCAGTTTCTTCCTCCAGCGCCTCAGTGTCGCGATCCAGCAAGGAAATTCTTGCTGTATCTGGGGTATGCTCCCCACCTCCAAAGAGCTGGATGTGGTCTTCAAACAGTGATTGTTACGTGTGTGTGTGTGTGTTTTCAGTAAACCGTTACCCAATGTAAAACAATTAATCAAATAATATTATATATATATATATATATATATATATATATATATATATATATATATATATATATATATATATATATATATATATATATATTATATTTCGAACATGTTTTTTATAATTTGGTGATTCCAGTTACCAGGAGAGTTTTCTCAGATGTATACGATAAATCAGTAAGGCGAGGAATAATGAGACCTCTTGGGGATGCCTCGTGTTGAAACTTTATACCAGGCTTAAGTCCTGACTCTCAGGGGTTGGT
>NC_091188.1:19360883-19435883 GCF_040958095.1 Procambarus clarkii
ATTTTCGGCGCTGAATCATCATTTTCGGCGTTGAATCATCATTATCGGCGTTGAATCATCATTATCGGCGCTGAATCATCATTTTCGGCGCTGAATCATTATCGGCGCTGAATCATCATTATCGGCGTTGAATCATCATTTTCGGCGCTGAATCATTATCGGCGCTGAATCATCATTATCGACGTTGATTCATCATTAACAGTGCTGAATCATTATCGACGTTGAATCATCATTATCGGCGCTGAATCATCATTATCGGCGCTGAATCATCATTATCGGCGCTGAATCATCATTATCGGCGCTGAATCATCATTTTCGGCGCTGAATCATCATTTTCGGCGCTGAATCATCATTTTCGGCGCTGAATCATCATTTTCGGCGTTGAATCATCATTATCGGCGCTGAATCATCATTTTCGGCGCTGAATCATTATCGGCGCTGAATCATCATTATCGACGTTGATTCACCATCAATAACTGCTGCAAAATATTTTAACATTCGGTGGACAATCAAACTCACATTTCACAGATATTAAAAGTCTTTGACTTTCCCCAAAGGAGCCAGTCCTACTTAAAGAGGGGCCAAAGGGGTCAACCCCATCCCCTTCCCTATGACACTCTCCATACAATCACAATCCACAGTGTAAAGTTGCTTGAAGCGAACAGTAACCACCTGGCGTCCACACACTGACAGACATTCTGTGCTCGAAGATTTAGAGAATAATAAAAAATTACAATTGAGTCACTGATTTTCAGAGGTTTCTCAAAGGGGTAAGTTTGGCAGAGTGTGGCACAGCCATCTTTTCTACCCCGGCGCACTCATCTTGGGCACGTACCACACAGCATTTATTGGAAACAATTTGGTGAAGCTAGCGCCAAGCGTTTGACCTTCAACCTCGGACAGACATTTCCATTTATCGATATATACGAAAATTATGACAGCATTTTTTAATGATACATTTCAATGATTCCTGTATTGTCTAGTGTCATACTACCCACGTCCAC
The DNA here is from genome assembly GCF_040958095.1 of Procambarus clarkii. Classification (NCBI taxonomy): domain Eukaryota; kingdom Metazoa; phylum Arthropoda; class Malacostraca; order Decapoda; family Cambaridae; genus Procambarus; species Procambarus clarkii. The sequence goes on from NC_091188.1 coordinate 19,361,888, forward strand.
CTTTTTGTGTACAGAATGTTTGGACCTGCTAAAACATATACTCTTGTTGGCAACACAACATGCTCTGATTTCGGCGCAACACAGCCTACTCTGGCAGTGGTGAAACACAAAATTCTCTCCTTCTAATGCATCACAACGTTGATTCTGGACCAATACAGCTGTCAGTGGTTCTGATGCAACACATCATAAATGGATAAAAGATAGAAATCTATATCCATTTATCCATATAAATGTATATAAGATAGATATCCATTTGTGCAGAATTATATTATCTGGTCCTGATACAACACGATGTATGTTTTTTCCGGTGACAGACGTTATACCCTGGTCGAGGTGCAACACAACATACTCTGGTCCATGTGCAATACAACATTCTCTGGTCTTGATGCAACACAATATCACCTGGTTCTTGTGTAATGCAAGATATTGCAGCTCAGGTTCTGCAGGAAATGCGGGGGTCCTTGCCTGGGCCGAGTGGGCAGACGCCGGCTCGAGTAATTCTATTAATGTTCATATCATGTTGCAGAGTTCCGGTCTGACCCAAGCTTAGAGGCTCTCAGCTCGTCGTATAATTTACTCAAGACTTGTTAATACTCTGCTTTTAACAATTAGTGTAACTTAATCACTATTTCTGATTATTTTCTTGATCAGAAATTTTATAAGAGAACTCACAATTACATATATATACATATATTACATATATTATATTACATGTAATATATATACATATATTACATATTATATATATATATATATATATATATTAGTATATTTTGGTAGCAGTCTTTCCTATAGACATATTAAATATGACCGAAAAAGTAAGATTAATAATTCTAACACGAATTTTCTCTATCTTTCTTACGTTTCTTTTCACTGTTGATGGTAATTCAAAGATCAATTCTCCAAAATTCATTTTTATTTCTAGTCTGACGCGACACATGAGCGCGTTTCGTAAAACTTATTACATTTTCAAAGACTTTAGTTTACAAACACACAACTGAAACTGAATAGAGCTTGCACATCTTCGAGTTTATATCTACATTTGGGTGAGGTGGATGAGGTGAAAACAAACTTTCAACAATGGGTATTAAATGGGTACTAAATTCAAACACAAGACAGAACACGAAACAATGGGTATTAAATGGAATTGTAGAAAGCCTATTTGTCCATATTTCTTGATGCTTCTATATTGGAGCGGAGTCTTGAAGTGGGTAGAATATAGTTGTGCATTAATTGGCTGTTGATTGCTGGTGTTGACTTCTTGATGTGTAGTGCCTCGCAGACGTCTAGCCGCCTGCTATCGCTGTATCTATCGATGATTTCTGTGTTGTTTGCTAAGATTTCTCTGGTGATGGTTTGTTTGTGGAAAGAGATTATATGTTCCTTAATGGAGCCCTGTTGCTTATGCATCGTTAAACGCCTGGAAAGAGATGTTGTTGTCTTGCCTATATACTGGGTTTTTTGAGGCTTACAGTCACCAAGAGGGCATTTGAAGGCATAGACGACGTTGGTCTCTTTTAAAGCGTTCTGCTTTGTGTCTGGAGAGTTTCTCATGAGTAGGCTGGCCGTTTTTCTGGTTTTATAGTAAATCGTCAGTTGTATCTTCGGATTTTTGTCTGTAGGGATAACGTTTCTACTGACAATATCATTCAGGACCCTTTCCTCCGCTTTATGGGCTGTGGAAAAGAAGTTCATGTAAAATAGTCTAATAGGGGGTATAGGTGTTGTGTTAGTTGTCTCTTCAGAGGTTGCATGGCGTTTCACTTTCCTTCTTATGATGTCTTCCACAAAACCATTGGAGAAACCGTTGTTGACTAGGACCTGCCTTACCCTACAGAGTTCTTCGTCGACTTGCTTCCATTCTGAGCTGTGGCTGAGGGCACGGTCGATATAAGCGTTAACAACACTTCTCTTGTACCTGTCCGGGCAGTCACTGTTGGCATTCAGGCACATTCCTATGTTTGTTTCCTTAGTGTAGACTGCAGTGTGGAAAACTCCGCTCCTTTCCATGACTGTTACATCTAGAAAGGGCAGCTTCCCATCCTTCTCCATCTCATAAGAGAAACGCAACACAGAATTCTGCTCAAATGCCTACATTTAGGCATTTGAGCAGAATTCTGTGTTGCGTTTCACTTCTTCTGTAGGGTCTGATGGTGTAGTGGGTTAAGGCGTACTAGTTATGGCAGCTACTGGAAGGTAGTTGTGCTTTCTGGGTTCGAGGCCCACTGGTGGGTGTTGTCCAAAGATTGTTAATCTTCACTTGTGGTTTATGCAAGTATAGGCTTATATATATATATATGTCGTACCTAGTAGCCAGAACGCACTTCTCAGCCTACTATGCAAGGCCCGATTTGCCTAATAAGCCAAGTTTTCCTGAATGAATATATTTACTCTAATTTTTTTCTTATGAAATGATAAAGCTATCCATTTCATTATGTATGAGGTCAATTTTTTTTTATTGGAGATAAAATTAACGTAGATATATGACCGAACCTAACCAACCCTACCTAACCTAACCTATCTTTAAAGGTTAGGTTAGGTTAGGTGGCCGAAAAAGTTAGGTTAGGTTAGGTAGCCGAAAATCAATTAATTCTTGAAAACTTGGCTTATTAGGCAAATCGGGCCTTGCATAGTAGGCTGAGAAGTACGTTCTGGCTACTAGGTACGACATATATATATATATATATATATATGTCGTACCTAGTAGCCAGAACGCACTTCTCAGCCTACTATTCAAGGCCCGATTTGCCTAATAAGCCAAGTTTTCATGAATTAATTGTTTTTCGACTACCTAACCTACCTAACCTAACCTAACGTTTTCGGCTACCTAACCTAACCTAACCTATAAAGATAGGTTAGGTTAGGTTAGGTAGGGTTGGTTAGGTTCGGTCATATAACTATGTTAATTTTAACTCCAATAAAAAGAAATTGACCTCATACATAATGAAATGGGTAGCTTTATCATTTCATAAGAAAAAAAATAGAGAAAATATATTAATTCATGAAAACTTGGCTTATTAGGCAAATCGGGCCTTGCATAGTAGGCTGAGAAGTGCGTTCTGGCTACTAGGTACGACATATATATATATATATATATATATATATATATATATATATATATATATATATATATATATATATATATATATATAATGAAGGAGGAGTCCTTGATGAGACTCGCCAGCAAAAATGTTTGTTTATATTCAAATTGATCCTCTGGTTTGTGTAATAAAGAAAAATTGAGTTATATCCAGCTTACGTAAAGCTACGACTGGTCTAGAGCTCTCGAAGCGCGACGATGTTTACTTACAAAGATTTTCTTACTTAAATGTCTACCTGAATCTCGATGTAGCCGCCACAAAGATGCTAAGAAGAAAAAACGTTTGTAAGTACTTGCGTAACTGCTACGTGAATCTGGCCCCTGATGTCTGCAGCTGCAGTGCCTGCTACGGCAGCTACTACAACGGAAGCAGCTTTGGAGCCGCCGCCTTCTCATTCATTGACTCGTGTTACAGTTCCACCCATCGTCTGTGAGCTCTCTGAACCTGGTTGATACCTGGTTGATGGGGTTCTGGGAGTTGTTATACTCCCAAGCCCGGCCGGAGGCCAGGCTTGACTTGTAAGAGTTTGGTCCACCAGGCTGTTGCTTGTAGCGGCCCGCAAGCCCACATATCCACCACAGCCCGGTTGGTCCGGCACTTCTTGGAGAAAATGATCTAGTTTTCTCTTGAAGGTGTTCACGATAGTTCCGGCAATAGTTCTTATGCACGCTGGGAGGGTGTTGAAGAACCGTGGACCTCTGATGTTTATACAGTATTCTCTAATTGTGCCTATAACACCCCTGCTCTTCACTGGTTCTATTCTGCATTTTCTTCCATATCGTTCACTCCAGTATGTTGTTATTTTACTGTGTAGATTTGGTACCTTTCCATCCCAGTATCTTCCACGTGTATATTATTTGATCTCCCTCTCGTCTTTTTTCGAGAAGAACGAACCTTCTACCTCAGCGACAAGACCTCCTGCTGCTACTCAACCTCCAATTGCCTATAGCAACTTGGATTCAACTGACTCACCAGATGACATCTCGGTTTGGACTTCTACTCTCCTCTAAGAATCAACCCCAAAGGACTACCAACACGACATAAACTCGAACGCCAGTACTACCATTTCAACACGAAGCAAGAACTACATGAAGACCAAATATCCTACCAAGAAGAAGTCAAAACATCGGTGAGAAGAACGAAGAAAGAAGATTGCATCTACCAACACACACACACACACACCTTTCGAGACAGCACACCATAAAGCCAACGTCGACAAGATTGAACCACTTCTCCTCGCCCTAAACTCACCAAGCCACAAGCAGCCTGATGTCGTATGAATAAAGAAGGAAACTGGATAAAATACTAGAAGACAAACGACTACTCCCACGCACAGTGATGGCCACTGATCTTTCCAGCCCTTCTCATCGCCGCCCTCTTCCTAAGATTTCATCTTTGTCTCCAAGTTCTTCATCCCCCAGCTCGCCAAACCCTTTGGTCCTGAAAGCGAAAGCAGGCCTACATCGTCAGGTAATGAAAATTCCAAGAGATACTTATAGCCGAGACTAAGCCGAGCAGTAGTAACATCTAGGAGTCTCCTGATTTTATTGCATGACCCATAGGTGTGTGGCTCTTCGTGCATGATAGTATGATGATAGATGGAATTACTGGTGTCGATTTCACTTCGCCTCAGATCTATAAGATTTTGTTCAAGTTCTTGGCATACTATTGCCCTCAGATTGCTTATAGGCAATTCAAGGTTATAATCAATTTCACCTTTAAAAAAATATTCTTTGGCTAACTCATCATCTCTATCATGCATTCGGAGGCCAACACGGGATGGCATTTACATGATTTTGACGCTGTTACCAGGATAATTAATTTTCATGTACTTGTGTCAAGTTACAGACAAGAACATGTTACAGTAATGTCTTAAAGAGTTGAGTGGAATTAGGGATGATAAAGAGTCACTTAAAAATAATGTGTCAAGTTTGAAGACTTGTTCACATTTCCGTGCAAGAACCAAGAAAAATAGTTCGGTCTGAAGGGTAGAGGCCCAGTTGTTTACACGGACTCCCAACTCAGAACACAAGCCATCACCCATTGACAAGACAACGGGTGCAGCTGGAAGTGGAGTTGACACAAACACCAACACCAACTACACCCAGCCAAGCAACACCAGCAACACCACCACCCAGACAAGCAACACCAACAACACCCAGACAGGCAGCACCAGCACCAACAACACCCAGACAAGCAACACCAACACAAGCATCACCAACAACACCCAAACAACACCAACAACACCCAGACAGGCAGCACCAGCACCAACAACACCCAGACAAGCAACACCAACACAAGCATCACCAACAACACCCAAACAACACCAACAACACCCAGACAAGCATCACCAACAACACCCAGGCAAGCATCACCAGCACCTGCAACACCCAGACAAGCAACACCCAAACACCACCACCAACACCCAGACAAGCATCACCAACAACACCCAGACAAGCAGCACCAGCACCAACACCACCCAGACAAGCAACACCCAAACAACACCACCAACACCCAGACAAGCAACACCAGCACCACCAACATCCAGACAAGCAACACCAGCACCACCAACACCCAGACAAGCAACACCAGCACCCACAACACCCAGACAAGCAACACCCAAACAACACCACCAACACCCAGACAAGCATCACCAGCACCTGCAACACCCAGACAAGCAGCACCAGCACCACCAATACCCAGACAAGCATCACCAGCACCTGCAACACCCAGACAAGCAACACCAGCACCACCAACACCCAGACAAGCAACACCAGCACCAACAACACCCAGACAAGCAACACCCAAACACCACCACCAACACCCAGACAAGCATCACCAGCACCTGCAACACCCAGACAAGCAACACCCAAACACCACCACCAACACCCAGACAAGCATCACCAGCACCAACAACACCCAGACAAGCAACACCCAAACAACACCACCAACACCCAGACAAGCATCACCAGCACCTGCAACACCCAGACAAGCAACACCAGCACCAACAACACCCAGACAAGCAACACCAGCACCACCAACACCCAGACAAGCAACACCAGCACCACCAACACCCAGACAAGCAACACCAGCACCACCAACACCCAGACAAGCATCACCAGCACCAATAACACCCAGACAAGCATCACCAGCACCAACAACACCCAGACAAGCAACACCAGCACCAACAACACTCAGACAAGCAACACCAGCACCACCAACACCCAGACAAGCAACACCAGCACCAACAACACCCAGACAAGCAACACCAGCACCAACAACACCCAGACAAGCAACACCAGCACCAACAACACCCAGACAAGCAACACCCAAACACCACCACCAACACCCAGACAAGCAACACCAGCACCAACAACACCCAGACAAGCAACACCAGCACCAACAACACCCAGACAAGCAACACCAGCACCAACAACACCCAGACAAGCAACACCCAAATAACACCACCAACACCCAGACAAGCATCACCAGCACCAACAACACCCAGACAAGCAACACCAGCACCAACAACACCCAGACAAGCATCACCAGCACCTGCAACACCCAGACAAGCATCACCAGCACCTGCAACACCCAGACAAGCAACACCAGCACCAACAACTCCCAGACAAGCTGCACGAACCACTCCTAGACAATCAACATGGACCATCTGCATCAAGCCACTGCATAACCCCGACCATCACAGCGTCTGGAGTCGGGGGGACAGAACAATAGACAAATTATCTCGCCAATCCCAACATTGCATATGATTCCCTCTCCAGTTTGACGACGTAATTTAAAACTCCATTGTGAGGAGGAGCCGAGAGAGGCGCTCGCCCTGCCGACCATCCCATGGAAAAACACCAATTTCCTTGCCCCTTTGTTGGTACGGAGGAGGTGGGGGTCTTGAACGATGTGGGGAGCAGGTGGTGGTGGTCTTGAACGTTGTGGGGAGCAGGTGGTGGTGGTCTTGAACGTTGTGGGGAGCCGGTGGTGGTGGTCTTGAACGTTGTGGGGAGCAGGTGGGGGTGGTCTTGAACGTTGTGTGGAGCAGGTGGTGGTGGTCTTGAACGATGTGGGGAGCAGGTGGTGGGGGTCTTGAACGTTGTGGGGAGCAGGTGGTGGGGGTCTTGAACGTTGTGGGGAGCAGGTGGTGGTGGTCTTGAACGTTGTGGGGAGCAGGTGGTGGTGGTCTTGAACGTTGTGGGGAGCAGGTGGTGGTGGTCTTGAACGTTGTGGGGAGCAGGTGGTGGTGGTCTTGAACGATGTGGGGAGCAGGTGGTGGGGGTCTTGAACGTTGTGGGGAGCAGGTGGTGGGGGTCTTGAACGTTGTGGGGAGCAGGTGGTGGTGGTCTTGAACGTTGTGGGGAGCAGGTGGTGGTGGTCTTGAACGTTGTGGGGAGCAGGTGGTGGTGGTCTTGAACGTTGTGGGGAGCAGGTGGTGGTGGTCTTGAACGTTGTGGGGAGCAGGTGGGGGTTACCTTGGTTTCCTTGAGGTGCTTCCGGGGCTTAGCGTTCCAGCGGCCCAGTCGTCGTCGACCAGGCCTCCTGATTGTTGGACTGATCATCCAGGCTGTTGGACGCGGCTGCTCGCAGCCTGCCGTACGAATCACAGCCTGGTTGATCAGGTATCCACTGGAGGTGCTTATCCAGTTGTCTCTTGAACACTGAGCGGTCGTATGCCCCTTATGTATAGTGGAAGCGTGTTGAACGGTCTCGGGCCTCTGATGTTGATAGAGTTCTCTCTCAGAGTACCCGTTGCACCTTTGCTTTTCAACGTGGGTATTCTGCACATCCTGCCATGGCTTCTGGTCTCATGTGATGTTATTTCTGTGTGCAGGTTTGGGACCAGCCCCTCTATTATTTTCCACATGCAAATTATTATGTATCTCTCCCGCCAGCGCTCAAAGGAATACAGATTTAAGCTCTTTAGTCGGTCACAATAGTTTAGATGTTTTACTGAGTGGATTCTAGCAGTAAAGGATCTCTGCACGCTCTCCCGGTCAGCAATTTCTCCAGCTTTGAAAGGGGCTGTCACTGTGCAGCAGTACTCCACTCTAGAGAGCACAAGCGTTTTGAAAAGTATCATCATCGTTATAGCATCTCTAGTGTGAAAAGTTCTTATTATCCAACCTGTCATTTTTCTTGCAGTTGTGACGGCTACTTTATTGTGTTCTTTAAATGTAAGTCTTCCGACATGAGTACACCTCGTAGGTGTACTCATGGCCTCGTAGGGCCCTTGGGGCCTCGTAGCCTGGTGGATAGCGCGCAGGACTCGTAATTCTGTGGCGCGGGTTCGATTCCCGCACGAGGCAGAAACAAATGGACAAAGTTTCTTTCACCCTGAATGCCCCTGTTACCTAGCAGTAAAATAGGTACCTGGGTGTTAGTCAGCTGTCACGGGCTGCTTCCTAGGGGTGGAGGCCTGGTCGAGGACCGGGCCGCGGGAACACTAAAGCCCCGAAATCATCTCAAGATAACCTCAAGATAACACCCAGATCCTTTACATTGCCTTTTCGTTCAATGTTATGATTTTCCTGAGTTTTGTACGTGATTTCCGTTTTTATATTTTCATTTTTTTCCGTAGCGAATGAGCTGGAACTTATCTTCGTTAAACACTAAATTATTTTCTGTAGCCCATAAAAAGACCTGATTTACATCTGATTGGAGATTTGCCGTGTCCTCTATGTTGCCTACTCATGAAAATCCTAGTGTCATCTGCAAAGGATGATAGTGCTATAGATTGCGTCCTTGTCTATGTCCGATATGAGAATGAGAAAAAGTACTGGAGCAAGCACAGTACCCTGGGGGACTGAGCTCTTCTCGGTTGATGGGCTGGATTATATTTTGTTGACTATTACACATTGGGTTCTGTTAGGAAATTGCAGATCCATCTGCCTATTTTTCCGGTAATTTCTTCTGAACGCATTTTATGTGCAATAACACCATGGTCACATTTGTCAAAGGCTTTTTCGAAAACTGTGTAAATTACATCAGCATTTTGTTTGTCTTCCATGGCATCTAATGCCATGTCATAGTGGTCCAGCAACTGTGACAGGCTAGAGTGCCTTGTTCTGAAACTATGTTGTCCGGGGTTATGGAGATGCTGTGATACCATGTATTTTGTGATCTTACTTCTTTGCACTCTCTCAAAGATTTTTATGATGTGCGATGTTCGTGATATCGGTCTGTAATTTTTTGCCTCTGCCTTATTTCCTCCTTTATGGAGTGGTGCTATCTCTGCTGTTTTTAGTATGTCAGGGATAACGCCAGTATCTAGGCTTTGTCTCCACAGAATGTGAAGGGCCTGCGATAGCGTTTTTTTACAGTTCTTGATGAATATGGAGTTCCAAGAATCCGGGCCTGGTGCAGAGTGCATAGGCATACTGTTTATGGCTTCTTCAAAATCCAGTTGGGATAGGGTGACGTCTGATATATGATTTGATGTTGGTATCATATCCATGAATAATTCATTTGGGTTATCAATCTTTAGCGTGTTTAATGGTTCGCTGAAAACAGAGTCGTACTGCTTCCTCAGTAGCTCGCTCATTTCTTTGTTGTCATCGGTGAAAGTTCCATCTCCCTTTCGCAGGGGCCTGATTCTAGATCTGGTTTTTGACCTTGATTTTGCAGAGGAGAAAAAATATTTCGGATTTCTTTCCATATCACTGATGGCCTTTTGCTCTCTTTGCCTCTCCTGTTTTTTTTTATGATTCTTGTAGCTTGAGTTCAATTGTTTCTATTTCTCTACCTAACCTTCTTCGCTGTTCTTGAGATAGGGTGCGACTCAAGTTGTTCCGCAATTAGTTTTCTTCGCCTATACAGGGAAAGACGTTCCCGTTCCAATCTGCATCTCTTCCTCTTTTTTCTTAGGGGTATGCGGTTTCAACATATTTCTAGTGCTACTGAGCTTATTTTTTCCAGGCACTGGTTCAGGTTTGCATTTTCTAGCTGTTCTTCCCAGTTTATTTCTGTGAAGTCCTGATTTATTTGCTCCCAGTTTATCTGTTTATTATTGAAGTTGAATTTGCTGAAATCTCCTTCACCGGGAATCAGGACTGGTTTTGAAGATCTATTCCCCATGCTTGTCAGAATTTAAATTAAGTTGTGATCTGAGTAACAGGTATTTGTAATCATATGTTCCTGATCAATTCATCATTATTGGTGAAAATGAGGTCCAGCGTGTTCATTTAGGCTACTTCCTGGTATTCTTTTTGATATTACTGTATTAGCCAGGTGCTTCCATTTCAGGTGCCGTAGGTTGTAGTCCTCAAGCAGAATGATGATCGGGGCTGGATTTGTGAGGTTTTCCAAGCAGTGCTCTATTTTCATTAGTTAGTCATTAAACTGTTGAGGGTTTGCCTCTGGTCACTTATATACAAGGACAATAACTACATTTAGGATCGCTATTTTGATTATCAGCACTTCCACCATATCATTTGAGATGTTTAGCAGCTCATTACAGATGAGTGTGTCTTTGATGTAGAAGCTGACCCCACCCTGTAGCCGGTGTTTCCTGTCACATCTGAAAAGATTGTACTCTGAGATCCATATTTCACCATTATGGTAATCCTTGGTACGAGTTTTCGTTAGGGCTGCAAACACTTCATTTGCCTCATGAAGGAGACCATCTTTAAAAATTACCTTTGTTGAATTTGCATGTTTTTATACCCTGGATGTTGGCAAATAGGCACTCGCCTGGCGTTCCGCGAGCGCTTTGTCATGGGTTCGTATCCTGGCAGGGGAGGATTTACTGGGCGCTAATCCTCAACTGTAGCCTCAGTTTAACTCGACAGTAAAATGAGTACTTGGTTGTAACAACGATTCTTCGCGGCAGGGGGTCGTATGCCAGGGACCTGCCCGAAACGCTCCGCATACTAGTGGCTGTACAAGCATGTAACAACTCTTGTATATATCTCAAAAAAAAATATATATATATAAATGATGTTTTCTTGTTAGTGGAAGTGCTCGATTCTCTACTTGGTGTTAATATCTCAGGCTCTGGTAGGGAGGCCACTGTGTTTGCGTCCTCTCTAGTATTTGACTGAGATGGTGGTAGAGTCTGGTCATTTTTAGCCATTCTTCTCCTCTTTCTCTTGCAAAAAATCATCCCGGTCGATGGCTGTTTTCATAGCGGCGGTCTGTCGGTTTTATTCGCCTGGTATCTCTTATATGAAAAGCTGGACATTCTGTACTGAAGCACTCTTTCCTGTCCAAAAAGTTTTTGCAAATTTCTGGGTGAAAGAATTCACAGCTTTTGGTACATTTACCTGTATTGAGGAGGTTTCTGCACTTTCTAGGGTGATCGTACTTGCATGTTCCATTTGTTCTTCCCGATATCCTATGCTTACAGGTACCCCATTTGTAATACCAACAGATTTTGGGGCCTTGTTTTGTTTGTTTCCCTTTGCCAGGGACCGCGCTCTGCTGCGGCGCCCCCAACACTGTGCTCTGCTCCGGGGCCTGTGACACCGCGCTCTGCTCCGGCGTCCCCGACTGGTGGTGTTAAACGTTGTGGGGAGCAGTGGTGGTGGTGGTCTTGAACGTTGTGGGGAGCAAATGGTGATGGTCTTGAACGTTGTGGGGAGCAGGTGGTGGTGGTCTTGAACGTTGTGGGGAGCAGGTGGTGATGGTCTTGAACGTTGTGAGGAGCAGTGGTGGTGGTCTTGAACGTTGTGGGGAGCAGTGGTGGTGGTCTTGAACGTTGTGGGGAGCAGTGGTGGTGGTCTTGAACGTTGTGAGGAGCAGTGGTGGTGGTCTTGAACGTTGTGGGGAGCAGGTGGTGGTGGTCTTGAACGTTGTGGGGAGCAGTGGTGGTGGTCTTGAACGTTGTGAGGAGCAGTGGTGGTGGTCTTGAACGTTGTGAGGAGCAGTGGTGGTGGTCTTGAACGTTGTGAGGAGCAGTGGTGGTGGTCTTGAACGTTGTGGGGAGCAGGTGGTGATGGTCTTGAACGTTGTGGGGAGCAGGTGGTGATGGTCTTGAACGTTGTGAGGAGCAGATGGTGATGGTATTGAACGTTGTGGGGAGCAGGTGGTGGTGGTCTTGAACGCTGTGGGGAGCAAGTGGTGATGGTCTTGAACGCTGTGAGGAGCAGGTGGTGGTGGTCTTGAACGTTGTGAGGAGCAGTGGTGGTGGTCTTGAACGTTGTGAGGAGCAGGTGGTGGTGGTCTTGAACGCTGTGGGGAGCAGGTGGTGATGGTCTTGAACGCTGTGGGGAGCAGGTGGTGATGGTCTTGAACGTTGTGGGGAGCAGGTGGTGGTGGTCTTGAACGTTGTGAGGAGCAGTGGTGGTGGTCTTGAACGTTGTGAGGAGCAGTGGTGGTGGTCTTGAACGTTGTGAGGAGCAGTGGTGGTGGTCTTGAACGTTGTGAGGAGCAGTGGTGGTGGTCTTGAACGTTGTGAGGAGCAGTGGTGGTGGTCTTGAACGTTGTGAGGAGCAGTGGTGGTGGTCTTGAACGTTGTGAGGAGCAGTGGTGGTGGTCTTGAACGTTGTGAGGAGCAGTGGTGGTGGTCTTGAACGTTGTGAGGAGCAGTGGTGGTGGTCTTGAACGTTGTGAGGAGCAGTGGTGGTGGTCTTGAACGTTGTGAGGAGCAGTGGTGGTGGTCTTGAACGTTGTGAGGAGCAGTGGTGGTGGTCTTGAACGTTGTGAGGAGCAGTGGTGGTGGTCTTGAACGTTGTGAGGAGCAGTGGTGGTGGTCTTGAACGTTGTGAGGAGCAGTGGTGGTGGTCTTGAACGTTGTGAGGAGCAGTGGTGGTGGTCTTGAACGTTGTGAGGAGCAGTGGTGGTGGTCTTGAACGTTGTGAGGAGCAGTGGTGGTGGTCTTGAACGTTGTGAGGAGCAGTGGTGGTGGTCTTGAACGTTGTGAGGAGCAGTGGTGGTGGTCTTGAACGTTGTGAGGAGCAGTGGTGGTGGTCTTGAACGTTGTGAGGAGCAGTGGTGGTGGTCTTGAACGTTGTGAGGAGCAGTGGTGGTGGTCTTGAACGTTGTGAGGAGCTGTGGTGGTGGTCTTGAACGTTGTGTGGAGCAGTGGTGGTGGTCTTGAACGTTGTGAGGAGCAGTGGTGGTGGTCTTGAACGTTTGAGTGAGGGTCTTATCCGTGGTTACTGGCTGGACGTGGTGGTCTTGTCTGTGGTTGATGGCTGAATATGAGCCTCGTATCCCTTATAATGTGTGAAAGTGATGATCGTGTTTGTGGTTATTGACTGAATGTGAGGGAATTATCCGTGCTATTGAGTTCATATAATGGTCGTCACGGTAGTTATTGACGGTCGTGTCCGTAGTTAATGGTTGAATGTTTGGGTCGTGTCTATGGGTAACTGATCAATGTGAAGGGTGGTGACTGTAGTAATGACTGAGGGTGAGGGTCGTGCAGATAGGGACAGGTTAGGGGTTAGGGTCGTACATATAGTGAAAGGCTGAGGGTGATGTTCGTGCATATAGTGACAGACTGGGGGTGAGGGTCGTGCATATAGTGACAGGCTGAGGGTGAGGGTCGTGCATATAGTGACAGGCTGAGGGTGAGGGTCGTGCATATAGTGACTGGCTGGGGGGGGGTTAGGGGCGTGCACATAGTGAGAGGGTGAGGGTCGTGCATATAATGACAGGTTGAGGGTGAGGTTCGTGCATATAGTGAAAGGCTGGGGGTGAGGGTCGTGCATATAGTGAAAGGCCGAGGGTGAGGGTCGTGCATATAGTGACAGGCTGAGGGTGAGGGTTGTGCATATAGTGACTAGCTGGGGGTGAGGGTCGTGCATATAGTGACTGGCAGGGGGTGAGGGTTGTGCATATAGTGACTGGCTGGGGGTGAGGGTTTTGCATATAGTGACAGGGTGAGGGTCGTGCATATAGACACATTCGGGGGTGAGGGTCGTGCGTATAGTGACAGGCTGAGGGTGAGGTTCGTGCTTATTGTGGCTGGCTGGGGGGTGAGGGTCGTGCATACAAGTAATTATCAAAAGAAGGCACCAAACCGGGAAGGCTATGTAGCACCATAAAATGTGCGGGATAATCAGAGGGCGCTAAATATCATTAAGGATGGCAATACGAGAACAGAAACGCATAAGGCGAATGATATCAAAAGTATCTGAGTCACCAAGAATAGTATCGAGGGACAAGCGATCACGAGGGACGGTCGGAAAACAAGACATCCGCTCGTCTCGGAAGTCAGGATATTCATCAACGATATGCACGACCGTGAGAGGGACAATGCAATTTGGATAATAAGGAGAAGGACGGCGCTCCATCAAGTGACCATGAGTTAATCTAGTATGGGCCAATACACAACCTCGCCAGAGCCGTTTCCCGTCACCGGTTACGGTGGAAGGAGGACGGCCACGAGGACACACAACTCTTAAGAGTATGCAGTTCGTTTCTAGTAACAGAAGACCAACAAGCCTGCCAACGGGTAAGTATGGAGGAATGGATAACTGGGTAAAAATCGAATAAGGAATACCTTTACGAGAGACGGGACAAGCAGACAGCTTACCTGGCGGCAGCATCCGCACGCTCATTTAAAGAGACACCAATATGGCTGGGAACCCAACAAAACTCGACCAACTTAAATTTACTGTGAATAAGAAACAGCCAATGCTGGATCTCGACAACTACTGGATTAAAGGACCCGAGAGCCATAAGGGCACTACGAGAGTCAACAACAACTACAAAGATTGACAACGAGAAAGCAGGAGACGGAGAGCATAGAGGATAGCACAAAGTTCCTCTGTAAAGATGCTAGTCTCCGGAGGTAAGCGACACATAAGTGCAATCAGGAAAAATAACAGTAGCCTACACCGTCCGCAGACTTAGACCCATCGGTGAAGACGGAAACGGAGCTGGAGTGATAAGAAAAGTGCTCAAGGAAAAGGCGTTTTAGAACCGTAGGAGGGGTAAAAGCTTTAGAGATGCGAGTTAAGGATGTACAAAACTGCGGAAGGGGGACTCTCCACGGGGGCAAAGAAGAAACAACACGAGGAGAAATATTAGAAATACGAACTGAAAGAGAAGCCTGTAAGCGAGATAACCGGACAGAAAGAGGGAGTTGGTGAAGAGGAACAGGAACCGCAGGAGGAGTAAAAGTTTAAAAGCACGACAGAGGCGAGAGGAAGGATGTTGCAAGGACCGCGCAAGATAGCGAAGACAGTAGCGATCACGGCGGTCCTGGAGAGATAGGAAGCCAGTGTCAACATACAAGCTGAGGACGGGAGTCGAACGAAAGGCACCAGAACTGAGGCGCAACTCGGTATGGTGCAAAGCATCAAGATGGCGAAGAGTAGAAGGAGAAGCAGATGAGTAAGCAGGGCAACCATAATCGAACTTAGAAAGGACGAGAGAGGAATGTAAAGCGAGTAGAGTGCACCTATCCGCTCCCCAAGAGGTATGGGACAATACCCGAAGGAGGGTAAGGGCCTTAGAGTGTCAAAAATCAACCCCAAAAGCTTAATGGAATCCTTGTACACAATGGGGTGACCATAGCGCGAAAAAGAAGGACGAGGAACGACACGCTTCCAAGTAAAAGTCATAGCACAAGTCTTAGACGTAGAGAACCTGAAGCCATGATCGGTGGCCCAAGACAACACAGCATCAATCGCAAGTTGAAGCCGGCGTTGAAGGAGAGGCAAATCATCACCCTGACAGCAAAGGGTAAGATCGTCGACATAGAGAGCGGAGAAGACGCCTGAAGGAAGAGAGGAAAGAAGACCATTGAGGGCAACCAGAAAAAGAATAGTGCTCAGAACACTACCCTGCGGCACACCTACGTATTGCTGAAAAGAGGCAGAGAGAGCGGTACCAAGCCTCACCCAAAAGGAACGACGAGAGAGGAGAGAGGGAGATGACCACAAAGGCCAAAAGAATGAAGTTGGGATAGAATATATCACCAAGTGGTGTCGTAAGCCTTCTCCAGGTCAAAAAGGACGGCAACAACGGAGGTCTTCGCAGCAAAAGCAGAACGAATATAGACCTCCAAGTTCACCAGGACATCTGTTGTGCTGCGGCACTTGCAGAAACCAAATTGAGAAAGGAAGAGGTAGTGAAAGCGATCCAAAAACCACATCAGACGAATAATTAACATTTGATCAAAGAGTTTGCACACAACTCGTTGGGGCAATAGGGCGTAAGTCCTTAGGGGGATGTTCCATGAGACCCCGGTTTCCGAATAGGGAGTTGAACGGCATCGAGCCAGTCCTCAGGGACTGACGACGACTCCCAGACCTGGTTACACAGGCTCAGTATATTCTGAGACGTGCAAGGAGGGAGATGGTGAAGCATCTCATAAGGAATGTCATCGGAGCCCGCTGCCGTAGAACTGCAGAGGACCAGGGCAGACGGAAGTTCAAAGAGAGAAGGGATCGTTATAGGGAAGGCGAGATGAGTGCGGAAATCTAAGACATGAGATTTAAGAACGGGCTTATGAAGTAGGAAGGATTGAGGAAGACGAGAACCAGAGCTAACAGTAGAGAAGTGGGAATCCAGTTCGGTTGCGACCTTCACTGGATCAGCCACAAGAGTACCACTGAGGTGATGGACTGGCGAGACATCTGGAACGAACTTAACCACTATCTTGCAGATTTTTTTCCAGTTCTGTGGCAGAGGAGTATCAGACGTAATGGTGGAAACATAAGATTTCCAACTCTCACGTTTAGCTGTACAAATGGTCCTCCGGGCCACGCACTCACCTTCCGAAACAAAATAAATGAATCAGCCACCTACCAGTGTCGGTATTTCTTCCAGGCTGCACGCTTACAGCGAACAGCTCTATTACAATCCGAATTCCACCAGGGAATGCACTTCCGCATGCCCGGGGTGGTAGATCGAGGAATAGAACAAGGGCAGCGTTGAAGACTGTCACGAATAAGGAGGGGGGCGCGAGGGAGAAGCAGAGTGGAGAGGTCAGAGAGAGTAGCACAGAGGGTGAATAGGTTCCAGTAAGCCTTGGCAAACTGCCACCTAGGGAAGGAGAGGGAAGGGCGAAAAGAGAAAAAGGTAACAAGGATGGGGAAATGGTCACTGTTATGGAGGTCATCAAGAACCTGCCACGTGAAATCCAAGTAAAAAGACAATGAGCAGAGAAAGAGCAAGACAGGAAAGGGTGCGAGTTCTTGAGTCTACATGAGTGGGTTCACCAGAATTCAGAAGTGACATGGAAGAAGAGAGAACGAACAGTTCGAGAAAGCGGCCTTGGGTGTTTGTCAGAACATCACTTAAGAGGGTATGTCGACAGTTAAAATCACCCAACAGGAGCACAAGCTCCGGTAAAGAGTCCAGTTGGTGCTTAAGAGCAAGAGGAGAAAGCGGGACATTTAGGGGGTGATAAATGGAACAAACCATCTACCATTTACTAAAAAATACGGGGCGCCAGAACATTGGAGAGGCGATTGAAAAAGTAGGGGACGAGGGAATATCAATAGGAATCAAGAGAGCAGTAGAGTTATGAGCTCCAGCTGGGGGGGGGGGGAAAGAAAGTTAAGTGACCAGGATGAGCACCAAGTATCAGCTCCTGGAGACTACACAAAGTGGTAAAACTGTGTAATGAGAACTTTGAGTTCATGGAAGTTGGCATAATATCCACGAATATTCTATTGAAGAACAGACAGTGCCAAAAAGAGAAAGGACAGCAACAGAGAACCATGAAGAAACAAAGCTAAAGAAGAAACAGCATATAAAATAAGCTCAGGATCAGGGTCAGAGAAGTTAGGGTCAGCGAAGTCAGGGTTAGGGGGCATGGGTAAACTGAGTACGGATGGAGTGAAGGGAGTGGGAAGACAGACCAGAGGCGGACGGGCAGGGTCCAGAGGAGGAGGAGGGAGACAACCGAGAGGGGCTCTCGGTTGAAGGGAGCCCCTCTCTTGATGTCCTTGAACGGGGACGTTCAAGGACAGGAGGAGGGGGGGTGGGCAGAAACCGGGGAGCGCACCTCAGCAAGGGGCAGCAACCGAGAGGAAATCGAGGGCCACAGAAACCTCTAAAGTTGGAACAGGGGGGCCCAACCACTGAAATGGGAGGGGGGACAGAGCGATAGAGTCAGATGGGGGGGGGGGGGGTGCCAAGGAACAAAGCGATGCCTTCTTACCCGCCGGGGAAGATGAAGGAGAGGAACCAGGCTTACATTTCTGACTCAAAGAGACAGGTGTTCCAGCAACAACATACTGGGCGACAGACGCAATTGTCTCAACAGGAGAAGAAGAACGGGATCGAACAACATGAAGATTGCTGGGAGGATGATGGACATCAGCCTGGACAGACAGGCGGCGTGGAAGGCCAAGAGACTGGAGACTGGGAGAGGGATGGAAAGAAGGATCGGGGGCAGATCGGATAGAAGACACAGGAAACATGGCAGACTGGGTAGGAAGGGGGAGGGGGAATTTTGATGGAAAACCAGGAGGGGGACCCTTCGGGACAGAACGTAAAGGAACAGGGGAGGAGGCGGTGGGCGTTTTCGGGTCTAAGGCCTGGAAACAGTTGTAAGGTGTGAAGAACGAGAAGTAGAAGAACGCAACACGCGAGTATAAGATATGCCAGCAAAAGGGGTGAGTCGGCGAACTTGACATCTCGCTTCAGGAAAAGACAGACAATCCCGGTGTTTCAAGTTGAGGAAGGTTTCCTCAAGTTTGTAGTGTATACACGAGCAGAAGGTAGGGTGGGGGTCACGCAATTGAGGCAGCGAGCCTGGGGAGAAGAGCACTGACTTAGTGATCATCGTCCTCATTATATACCTAGCGAACTCGCACAGTCCAGAAGACTCGGGTAGCATATGAGAAGGAACAGGAAAACATATTTTTCTGTGAACCAGTTTGTCTTCATATTTGGTTGTACCTTTTGCAACAAGGTAACTGAGGAAGCTGCAGGGCGGCAACGTGGTTTGCCCGCTTGTTATGAGGTTTGATTGATTAATGTAAACAACTTTTGGATATTCATAACCCTACAGGAAAAATAAGCACTCGTGATGTGGCATCAATCAAATACAGAACATACACTAGGTAGTAACACTCAGGAGTTTAAATTGCTTTTGTATAAATGTATAGCCTAGCAAATTAATTTGACACTTTGTGTACATACATTGAAGTTGAGAATCCCAGCATCAATGGGATCAGTGAAACATGCGGAGATGATATAATTGACGGGGAATTCCATCTTCTAGGATGCCACCCACCTTTTAAAAGGGCAGAACAACAAGAGAATGTGGTGTGATACTGTACAGAATAGAGGACCTGACTGAAACCAGCAAAGTGGAATTGAACATCACAGGCTCCTTACCATCTGTATGGTGTAATATACTAAAATGACAGTGGGAATAAGCTGCAGGGCAGATCCCACATCATCAGCAGAGGAATTTATACACAGTATTGGCATTTTGCCATTAATACTGCAGCTGATGAACGATTTCTTATAATGCGGGATTTTAACCACGAGAAAATAGATTGGATGAATGTAATATCACAAGTGGAAATCTAACAATTTTTAATCTTGTACGTCCAGCCACTTTGACTGGACGGTTGAGCGATGGTCTCACTTTATGCAGGTCGGCGTTTAATCCCCAATCGTCCAAGTGGTTGGGCACCATTCCCCCCCCCCCCTACCTGTCCCATCCCAAATCCTTATCCTGACCTCTTCCAAGTGCTATAAAGCCGCAATTGCTTGGCGCTTTCCCCTGATAATTAAATTAAAATTGATCTTGTACATGACTTTTTTCTCATGCAGACCGGAACAAGGTCCATGAGAGGTAAGAGCACTGTTGATGTTGTGATACCATCAGAAAAGGGCTTGATCCGTCATATTCAGGTAGCGAAGAAGTTCACCCCTCTTGTGATCACTATGCCCTAAGATAGAATATATTTTTAGAAACCCGTATGAAGATCCAGGAAAGACATTCCAGACCACTTTTTGAAGATACTGTCATCGACTGAGGCAAGAATTACAAATTACTTCCTTGAGTTAATAGGGAGATAATGACATGACAGCACCATTACACTTTTTTTATTATTAATCATATAACTTGGTCAAAACTTTAGTGATTAACAATAATCCATATGTTGCCAAGAAGGAGTAGAAAGGGAAAAATACAACAAAGCACAAACTGTGTAGTTAATAAAAAATTCATCCAAAGGGAGAAGGGAACTATCAGGAGAAAGCACGAAGCCATTACGACTATATAGCACTTAGAAGGTGGCCAGGATAAGGATTTGGGATGGGACGATGTAAAAGGGGGGGGGGGGAGGAGGAATGGTGCCCAACCACTTGGATAGTCGGGGGATTGAACGCCGACCTGTATGAAGCGAGACCGTCGCTCTACCGAACAGGCCAAGTGGTTGTGCATAACTACACAAAACAACAATATATTTCCTTATGGAATAATGCAGGCAGGTACTTACATTTGCGACTCTATTAGTCCCAAAGAAATAAATTTAGTAGGAGGATAGATAGGTGCATAATTATTTCCTAATTACAACAAAAGCCGCATAATAAAAGCCAAGAGAAGACCTGCTACAAGAGAAAATGTCGTCAAACGCCAAAACTTCACCAAAGTCGACAGCGCTCGACCAGCCCACTTGGCTAGTCCATCCAGGCCAGGAGTAAAGTCCACAGCGCTCGACCAGCCCACTTGGCTAGTCCATCCAGGAGTAAAGTCCACAGCGCTCGAACAGCCCACTTAGCTAGTCCATCCAGGTCGACCTCTGTCTTCCACTGTCCCGGCTTCACTGTCTTCCCGAGCCTGCCTCTGGTCTCTGGTCACCTTTCAGCCTGGCAGACTAAAAGATGGGAAGCTATGATTACTGGGAGGGTCGACTTGTATAGTTCGGCACCCGGATCGTAGATGGAGCCGAAGTCCGTCACATGCTGATTCATAAACAGAGGATTGATGTCCTCAGGGACGTCATCAGCCAAACACAAGTTAGAGAATCTTGTAAATTCCACTAGTAGGTTCTTCGGGGCATCTCCAAGCTCTGGGTTTAGCATTTGTTTGATGTTATGGAATCTTAGGCCTGTGAAGCCTCCCCGCTGAACCTGTTCGAAAAGACTTGGCTGCTTTGTACACATTCTTGAACAGTTAAGTGTTCTATACCAGCATTATTTTACTGGGGATCACTGCTATTGTCAGGAGTTCTAAGTGGGTATTTGTCCTGTAGAGCCTGTGCTGTCGGGGCGCTCCTGGGGGTGATAGTTTCCTCGCTGGTTATAATTCTGAATGGACCTGTGGTATTGCCCTCTTTTACCATCACTGTGTACTATCAAGTAGATCCCACCAGGTAAGATCTGTGCTCTCATTTTGTGGTTCTCAGGTAAACTATTGTTGGTTGTCCTCCGGCTGGTTTACCTGGCACGAGGGATAAGTCGGAAAAGGTTGTCTTCTCTGGGGAACTCATTAAAATCCCTAATTACTGAGGTTACTAATGACTTGTCTCTCCTCGGTGGTATTACACGGCATGCGTTCTCAAATAGGTGGTGGTTCTCTCCAGTCTTATGGTTCTAGGAGCATTTTTTACCTTTGTCAGCAGACTGGTGAGTTTGGTAGCTGCTTGGTGACGGCCAGCCTTGGGGAAGTGAGGCAAGGTCCTGGTGGACGGCACCTTGACTGCTTCAAGCAGATTATCTACTGAAATGAAGTTGAGAGAGATATTGGTCCACGCTCCTGCTGGTGAACGAGGGTATATATATATAATATATATATATCTTCTCGATTTTTCTAATGTTTTTCTTAACTTGAGAGAGATATAGATATAATTCCCAACCTGGCTTGTATGTAGACAGCCCGAAGCTGGCATGCTTAACACAAAGCGACCCATCACTCCATCAGCGATTACTCATTCCTTGGTTGACTCCCGTCTTGAACATCTTCGTTAAACACAAACGCATGAATTAAAGTGACCGATTTTATAACGTCTCTCTGGCTCACAGTCGGCTGATGGCTCATCTTGTTCTTTATCTGATAGTTACTTAGCATTAAAAAGGATTTTATTCCTATTAAATACAATTAATAATAGGTTCTTCATATTAATAAGTTTCTAGGGGCAGCCGTCAGGTGAGCTTATGTAGGATAACTCTTGCTTGTAGTTCCAGTAGAATCACCAAAGACATTGTTAATGAGCCCGGGCTTTTGTTTAAAGGAGAAAGATAGCTATATCTATTAAATCCTTTTCTCTGCCTTCTCATACTCCTAACCTCCTCCTGATGCCTCTCTCTTCCATCTCCTCGTCTCCAACTGCTCCCTAGCTCCTTTGCTGCCTTTCTTTTCTTCTACCCTACAACCTCCTGATCCCTACCTCCTCTTGCTCACTTTCCTCTTACTTATTATTTCCTCCTGCTCATCACCTCGCTTTGCTCCCTACCACCTCCTCTTCGCCGCCACCTCTCGTTTACTCCTCCTGCGCGTTACCCCCACCCCCTCGTGCTCTTGTCTGCCTCCTGGTACCTACCCCGTCCTCCATCACACAAACAACCTCCATTCTCGTTGCAGGACTCCTGAAATTCCCTTAATTGAATTGTCACACAGGGACGAAAATTGCGTGAGAGAGTTATTTTTGTAGATTTCTGGGGCTGCTGACCTTGCTGGGGCTACTGAAGCAGTGTTTGGTAAAACTTCAATGGAGTTCAAAATATTTTTTCGAACAAATTATTTATTATTTTTTCATTTTCCAATATTCAGTCTGTATCTATAAAAAGAGAATGTCTGTCTGATTGTTTATCTATATAAGGCTCGAGGCTAACTGGATGCGGTTAGCGTTGCATAGCGGACTTTCCATGCTGAATTGTGATTTGAAGATGAGTGACGACGTGTTTGGGATCGACCCTCATGCCACCACTAAAGTAGGATTGGCTCCTATTGCGACAACTAATGACTGCTGTGAAGTCTGAAAAGAGTATTTCATTATCAATAGAGTTTAAAACAGATTTCTGGCTGTTATCAGCATTGAATCAACATCAATAACGTTAATTTCACACTGATAACATTCATTCAAAATTGATTCGGGGCAGATAATATTTATTCAACGTTGTTACTTCTGCATGTTTTGCCAATGGGATGGATAATAGAGTACGGTGGAGAGCGAAGGGGTGAGGGAGGGAGAATTGGTTGGGAAGGAGGGAGACTGGTAGAGACGGGGAATGGAAGAGGGAGAGAGAATGGAAGGAAGCGAGGGAAAATGTGATGTAAAGGAGGAGAACGGGAGGAAGAGAGGGGTGGTGGATGGGAACTGAGGAACTATGGAAGAGAGGAAGGGTGAATTTTCTCCCACTGTTAGGTACTGTTATATGCTCACATATGACTAATTCCAGGGATTTAGTTAACTAATTATACAATATTTCAATCTATTCTGATGTTAAATTAATTCGTTTGGACGTATGATCTTTATTTACAAAACTTCCTGTTAATGATATTCTTGATTGCGTTACTTATTAATTAATGGATGATGAGGCACATCTCTACTCAAATCGCCAAATCAAATCGTCAAACTTGTAAAACTATGTAAAAAATTTGCTTTTAAAAAATGCAAATTTGCTCTTAATAATGAGTATTATGTACAGAATCTCTGAGCGGCGATCCACTGTCTCCAGTGCTTTAAAATTTTTACATGTTTTTTAATGATTTTTTTAATTACCCTTGGAATCATTTATATATTTCGTATGTTAATATTTTGTGTATTTGGCTTTCAAATATAAATTCAGATGAATTTTCCCAATAATTAATTTTCAAGTTACCTCTATAAAATTTACGGTAGACTGAAATTAATTAATGTCTGCTATTTTATGTACTAATCCTTATATATAGGTAATATTTTCAGTTGAGTTCAGTGATTAGAGAAAGCCTTCAATTAATCTGTCTTATGTTCATTATTCCCATGGGCATAGATGTAGTGTGGACCAATAAATGTTTTCTCTCTGTGTATCAATAGGGTTTTAGAGTTATTAGACCAGAATTCTAAGATGGAGAGTTAGATGGAAAATATTAATTCTATTGGTTTCAAGTTATATTATCTACTAAGTTTTTTTTATAAATTGCAAAATGACAACGTAGATATCATAACAAAATATGCAATGAGAAAATTCACCCGAAAAGTTATGCTTACCATATATTTCCGGGTTCGCAAAGATTTTCAAGACCATGAAATTTTTTGTTATGCGTGTGATGTTTAATTATGAACGTATAGTTGGAAAATTATTAGTTAGAAATAATTTACAAAATACCTTGTGAAGAATGAAATATTTTAGGTTTAACATCCAAAGGTTTAACATTTCGAATTCCGTAGCATGAATATTATATAAAAAGACCTAAAACGACGTTTTTTTGGAGTGTAAATCATGCATCTTGGTTTATATACAAGAGGATTTCTCTGAATGTCATATTTGTTATGCCACAGGAGTCGAAATACTTGGTGTAGAGCAGCCGTGGCGTGTAGAGCAGCCGTGGCGTGTAGAGCAGCCGTGGCGTGTAGAGCAGCCGTGGCGTGTAGAGCAGCCGTGGCGTGTAGAGCAGCCGTGGCGTGTAGAGCAGCCGTGGCGTGTAGAGCAGCCGTGGCGTGTAGAGCAGCCGTGGCGTGTAGAGCAGCCGTGGCGTGTAGAGCAGCCGTGGCGTGTAGAGCAGCCGTGGCGTGTAGAGCAGCCGTGGCGTGTAGAGCAGCCGTGGCGTGTAGAGCAGCCGTGGCGTGTAGAGCAGCCGTGGCGTGTAGAGCAGCCGTGGCGTGTAGAGCAGCCGTGGCGTGTAGAGCAGCCGTGGCGTGTAGAGCAGCCGTGGCGTGTAGAGCAGCCGTGGCGTGTAGAGCAGCCGTGGCGTGTAGAGCAGCCGTGGCGTGTAGAGCAGCCGTGGCGTGTAGAGCAGCCGTGGCGTGTAGAGCAGCCGTGGTGACCTGCGATGATAGCACTGACCTGCGATAACACTGACCTACGATGATAGCGCTGACCTGCGATGATAACACACACACGCTCTACTCTTGATCTCTGAACCTGACATCTCCCAACCACTTGGGTTGGACGGTAGAACGATGGTCTCGCTTCATGCAGGTCGGTGTTCAATCCCCGACCATCCAAGTGGTTGGATGGTCGTTCATTTCCATTCACTTCCCTCCCGTCTCATCCAGAATCCTTATCTTGACCCCTTCCAAGTGCTATATATATAGTGGTACTGGCTTGGCGTTTTCCCCCTACTAATTCATTCTCTCTTGCCTCCCAGCTCTCATCCTTCCCACTAGTATATATCTCCCGGCCTCACATCTCTCCCTCTTCTCTTCATCTCCCACCTTCCATCCTCTCATCTCTCCCCTTGTGTTGTTCCTGTTGGTTTTGGTTCACTTAACATTTATTCCTGGTTCTCTTTCTGTCCGCATCAGTCCAACATTTATCCTCCCCACTCCTGTTCTCCTTCACCCTCGTGTTTTGCATATCCTCCTCTCATTCCTATGTATTTACCATGCACACTTTCTCCCTCCCCTTGGCTCTCACTCATGTGTATTTTCCTCTCCCTCACTATCACATTTCCCTCTCTCTCTTCCTCACACAGCTGCGCTCAGGATAACTTTTTTTTTTACAGAATTTTGGCAGACTTTAAAATCAAATTAATTCGTCGAGTGATAGTGCCGCCTTAATTAGCATCTATACATCCAAAATAGCACATAGTGAACGAGCCATTACGAATATTATTAGAGGATAACTATAAGAAGAGCTGCTTTAAGTATCACTCGGGGTCAGAGTGTGGTGGCTATCTAAGAATGTTGATACTTCTGAAGTTATTCTCCTGCCTTCCCCATTCAACTTGCTCTCACGATTCATCAGGCATCAGATTTGAAGCGTATTTGCCTATCTAGACAACCCAACTAGCCTCCCCTCTGACGGTAGAAAGACGGTCATGCTTCATGCAGGTCTACTGGTTGGGCTGCACCATGTTTTCACCCCCAGCCCGTCCCAAATCCTCATCCGTACCAAGTGTCATAGTCGTAATGGCTTGGCACTTTGTCCAAATAGTTCCCTTCCCTTCCATCCTCCCTGTCAGAAAACCCGACACTATTTACTAATATTAAATACAATATGCAGATAATATTGCTGCTGTTGTATGCACAAGTTATTCCATAGAAAATGTAGCCTGTAGTGGAATTTTCCCTCAATAGAAAACGGAATATCATTGCCATAGTGCTATAAATTCACCAGCTATTCTGTTGGGAATTATTCTTAATACAGCCGTCTTTGGACTTTTAACATCATAAAACATCTCATTTGAATTAACTTAATTAGCAGCACTAAACTAGAATAAATGTGACCTTTCTACCAATTATTGACATCTGGACAAAGAGAGCCAGAGCGTCAGGTGGTGAGAGGTTAGCCATTTAGACCGAGTCGCCGGAGTGTGTTCAGCTCCTATAATTCTCCCTTGGACGAAGTGTTATGGAGATCAAATTAGTGCTTCTTCCACCATCAACACGCAGTCAACATCTAAATAAGGGAAGTCCCTTTCCGAAAACGGAAATCTAATAATTTCCGGTTGGTAATGTTAGGTAGATAGGATTAATTCCGGTTAGAACACGAGTAAGCGACATCATCCAGGTAATTATTCCCTGGTCCTTATATAAAATACAAATGTTTCCTCTAATATAGCTGTCATATATAGGATTCCAGCTTTACAGCAAGTGTCATTTTAACAGGTGTAGAAGATGAAGCAAGAATTAATATTGGTAGACTAGTTACATGGGTGGTTGATGCTAGCTTCAGCTATGAAGATTATTTGGTGTCGTTATCCATGTTTATACCTGGTTGACTAAGCCTACTATACAATAAGGCCTCTGAATTATCATTACTAATGTATGTAGTTTAATACTGTAGTTTGATTGGCTACATTTATATCAATTTAAAATACCCCCCCCCCCCCTAATGTGCAAGGAGACGATTTGTGAGAATATTGCAGAAATACAGTCCGCTAAACATCATACAAACTGCTATCGAAATATATTATTGTAAATATAAATTCTATATAAATTCATATAAATTAAATAAATAAAATCTCACCAGTTGGTTCCCCACACTCTCTACTCCCTGAAACCTGACTTCCTCCATCTACCTTCGATCTCTCCCTTAATCCAACCTCCCTCCCTCCAACCAATCTCCGTCCATCATCATTTGCTTCAACCTCTCTTCTTCCACTCTGGTCCCCCTCCCTCCACCTCGCTGCCTCCCTCACCTCTGGCACATGATCAGCTCCATCAACACCTGGAATGTTTGGACAGAAGGACTCGCTCAATTTTGGAGTCAAACACCGTCTCTTGAGAGGCAGAAGTGGCTCCGATTCCTCTCTCACACTTGTCTGCCTCCCCACGCCGGACACTCCGGGCTGCCCTCCCCACGCCGGACACTCGGGGCTGCCCTCCCCACGCCGGACACTCGGGGCTGCCCTCCCCACGCCGGACACTCGGGGCTGCCCTCCCCACGCCGGACACTCGGGGCTGCCCTCCACACGCCGGACACTCGGGGCTGCCCTCCACACGCCGGACACTCGGGGCTGCCCTCCACACGCCGGACACTCGGGGCTGCCCTCCACACGCCGGACACTCGGGGCTGCCCTCCACACGCCGGACACTCGGGGCTGCCCTCCACACGCCGGACACTCTGGGCTGCCCTCCCCACGCCGGACACTCTGGGCTGCCCTCCACACGCCGGACACTCTGGGCTGCCCTCCACACGCCGGACACTCTGGGCTGCCCTCCACACGCCGGACACTCTGGGCTGCCCTCCACACGCCGGACACTCTGGGCTGCCCTCCCCACGCCGGACACTCGGGGCTGCCCTCCACACGCCGGACACTCTGGGCTGCCCTCCACACGCCGGACACTCTGGGCTGCCCTCCACACGCCGGACACTCTGGGCTGCCCTCCACACGCCGGACACTCGGGGCTGCCCTCCCCACGCCGGACACTCGGGGCTGCCCTCCCCACGCCGGACACTCTGGGCTGCCCTCCACACGCCGGACACTCTGGGCTGCCCTCCACACGCCGGACACTCTGGGCTGCCCTCCACACGCCGGACACTCTGGGCTGCCCTCCACACGCCGGACACTCTGGGCTGCCCTCCACACGCCGGACACTCTGGGCTGCCCTCCCCACGCCGGACTCTCTGGGCTGCCCTCCCCACGCCGGACACTCTGGGCTGCCCTCCCCACGCCGGACACTCTGGGCTGCCCTCCCCACGCCGGACACTCTGGGCTGCCCTCCACACGCCGGACACTCTGGGCTGCCCTCCCCACGCCGGACACTCGGGGCTGCCCTCCCCACGCCGGACACTCGGGGCTGCCCTCCCCACGCCGGACACTCGGGGCTGCCCTCCCCACGCCGGACACTCGGGGCTGCCCTCCCCACGCCGGACACTCTGGGCTGCCCTCCACACGCCGGACACTCTGGGCTGCCCTCCACACGCCGGACACTCTGGGCTGCCCTCCACACGCCGGACACTCTGGGCTGCCCTCCACACGCCGGACACTCTGGGCTGCCCTCCACACGCCGGACACTCTGGGCTGCCCTCCACACGCCGGACACTCTGGGCTGCCCTCCACACGCCGGACACTCTGGGCTGCCCTCCACACGCCGGACACTCTGGGCTGCCCTCCACACGCCGGACACTCTGGGCTGCCCTCCACACGCCGGACACTCTGGGCTGCCCTCCACACGCCGGACACTCTGGGCTGCCCTCCACACGCCGGACACTCTGGGCTGCCCTCCACACGCCGGACACTCGGGGCTGCCCTCCACACGCCGGACACTCGGGGCTGCCCTCCCCACGCCGGACACTCGGGGCTGCCCTCCCCACGCCGGACACTCTGGGCTGCCCTCCCCACGCCGGACACTCTGGGCTGCCCTCCCCACGCCGGACACTCTGGGCTGCCCTCCACACGCCGGACACTCTGGGCTGCCCTCCACACGCCGGACACTCTGGGCTGCCCTCCACACGCCGGACACTCTGGGCTGCCCTCCACACGCCGGACACTCTGGGCTGCCCTCCACACGCCGGACACTCTGGGCTGCCCTCCACACGCCGGACACTCTGGGCTGCCCTCCACACGCCGGACACTCTGGGCTGCCCTCCACACGCCGGACACTCTGGGCTGCCCTCCACACGCCGGACACTCTGGGCTGCCCTCCACACGCCGGACACTCTGGGCTGCCCTCCACACGCCGGACACTCTGGGCTGCCCTCCACACGCCGGACACTCTGGGCTGCCCTCCACACGCCGGACACTCTGGGCTGCCCTCCACACGCCGGACTCTTGACTTCCGTGGAAACATTTAAATTTTGTTAATCCTTCCCTCTCCCCCATCGCAATCGCTGACCAAATTTACTAAAATTATTTTTCTCCAGGCCATCTTTCATCATATTTCTCCCTCACACGTCTCCCTCCCCTCTCCCTGTCCCTCCCCCTCCTTGTCCCTTCCCCTCCCTGTCCCTCCCCCTCCCTGTCCCTCCCCCTCCCTGTCCCTCCCCCTTCCTGTCTCTCCCCCTCCCTGTCTCTCCCCCTCCCTGTCCCTCCCTCTCTCCCTCTCCCTTCCCCCCCCTGTCCCTTCCCCTCCCTGTCCCTCCCCCTCCCCCTCCCTGTCCCTCTCCCTTCCTGTCCCTCTCCCTCCCTGTCCCTCTCCCTCCCTGTCCCTCTCCCTCCCTGTCCCTCCCCCTCCCTGTCCCTCCCCCTCCCAGTCCCTCCCCCTCCCCGTCCCTCCCCCTCCCCGTCCCTCCCCCTCCCCGTCCCTCCCCCTCTCCCTTCCTGTCCCTCCCCCTCTCCCTCCCTGTCCTTCCCGCTCCTCCCGCTCCCCTCGCTCCCCGCTCCTCCCATAGTAGTGTAAACCGGGCCAAATACGTGCGATTTTGGTTTTTTCCCACGCACGTACTTGGCCCCTGGGTTTTACGAACTTTTTTCCCATGCACGTACTTGGCCCCTGGGTTTTACGAACTTTTTTTTCCACGCACGTACTTGGCCCCTGGGTTTTATGAACTTTTTTTCCCACGCACGTACTTGGCCCCTGGGTTTTACGAACTTTTTTCCCATGCACGTACTTGGCCCCTGGGTTTTACGAACTTTTTTTTCCACGCACGTACTTGGCCCCTGGATTTTACGAACTTTTTTTCCCACGCACGTACTTGGCCCCTGGATTTTATTAACATTTTTCCCCACGCACGTACTTGGCCCCTGGGTTTTACGAACTTTTTTTCAGCATGCACGTACTTGGCCCCTGGATTTTACGAACTTTTTTCCCCACGCACGTACTTGGCCCCTGGGTTTTACGAACTTTTTTTCAGCATGCACGTACTTGGCCCCTGGATTTTACGAACTTTTTTCCCCACACACGTACTTGGCCCCTGGGTTTTACGAACTTTTTTTTCCACGCACGTACTTGGCCCCTGGATTTTACGAACTTTTTTTTCCCACGCATGTACTTGGCCCCTGGGTTTTACGAACTTTTTTTCCCACGCACGTACTTGGCCCCTGGGTTTTACGAACTGTTTTCACCATGCCAGTCATTGGCCTCTGCCATTTAGCTGAAGGGGATTAAAAGGCCGGTCCCTGGCATACCCAAATTTCGTTACCCCAGTGAACCTTGCACAGACATCGCTAATAGACAATGACGTCACCAGCCAGCCGCTCAGCGTTCCTGCACAGGTACGATCAAGGGGATTAAAAAGCCGGTCCCTGGCGTACCTAAATTTCGTTACCCCGGTGACCCTGCACAGACATTGCTAATGGTCAATGACGTCACCCTTGTCTTCATCTTCCCTGTATAAGTCCGTTTTCTGTAATAGTGTAATTATTCCCATTTTCAATATTTATAGCAAAGGGGGATTCAAATGCTGCCATCTGTCAAACCTAATGTGCAATAGCGTTAACCATTATAAGCTCGTTTTTCACAATTAGGTATTACCATACGGTTTCCCATTGTCTAAAATCATTTTATAGCTAAGATTAGATAATAATAATAACATAAGAAATGAGTTCAAACCCTGTTACAGAACCAGTATTTACCCAGGTCTTTTTCCTAAATCTAAAACTTATTCCAATTTATGTCCATTGTTTCATGTTCTGTCTAGTGTTGATAATTTTAATAGTCTATTAATATTCCCCCTTTATCAAGTCCATTCATTCACAGCTCTATCATGTCACCTCTATTTCTTTGCCTTTCTAGAGAATGTAATTTAAGCTTTGTCAATCTTTCTTCGGAGATTGCTTATAGAGCATAGGGCAAAATAAAAATGAAAACTTACTATCTTTCATTTGTATGAAAACAGTTCCGTGCCAGGCGTGGTGACTTCAATGCGATTTCAGTACTAATCCAATATTACTGTATAAACTAACAGTCCCCTGCCAGGCGTGGTGACTTCAATGCAATTTCAGTAGTAATCCAATATTACTGCATAAACCCATAAATATATATATATATATATATATATATATATATATATATATATATATATATATATATATATATATATATATATAATATATATATATATATATATATATGCGCATCTCACATTCGCTCAAAACATACCTCCCACACCTTACTGTAGCATATAACAGATCAAAAAATACTCATTCAGTAAAAGCAAGGCCTTCTGCAGTTACCTGCTTTTCTGACGTCATCATCCCTAATGTGGCGCGAGGCGTCAACGGGCTAAATGCGGATCCCAGGAGGTTCACACATAAGTGTGAACTCTTAATCTGGCTTAATACTTCAACTGTACTCTGTGCTTCATCAGAGTTGATATTCAGCTACAATAGCTCGTATTTTCGCTCATTGCTTATATTTTCTGTTATTCGTAAACCCGATCAAACCATCCTAACCTATTATATATGGCAAACAAATACATTCTACAGACCAGTTATTGTTGTTGTTTAGTGACATCGTGAAAAGCGACCTCAGGTATAGGGATAAGGTATTGCTGGCCATTAGCACATAGGTGTGAAGGTATTACAGCACCTGACTGGTCAACTATGTATGACGTCACCAGACAACCAATGCAACCTTTGGCGTCCTACTGGCATGTGTATTTGATGTTATTCAAAAATGACTAGACTATCCATCCCCTACCTAACCTAATCAGGGGACTAAGAACATACATTTTAGTCATCCACAACTGTAATCATTATTCAGTGATAAGTTCAAAAGTATAACAGAAGCCCAAATGTCGTACTGCAATTTAAGCAGAATCGTACATCTGGCAGCATAGCAGGTGAGCTGAACATAAGAATAAAGGTAACTGCAGAGGTCCTATTGGCCCATACGAGGCAGCTCCTATATATTTCCACCCAATCTCATTCATGTCCACCCTATGCTTAAAACAACCAAGGGATCCCACTTAAACTATTAGTTTACAATAATAGTTTTAATAAATAGCTCTTATTCTAGTTTTATACACAACAGCAATTATGAAACCCTATAGCTAGATATTCTACTATAATCCACGAGTAGTTACCACACATCTGGCAGTACAGCGGATTAGTGGCTGTGTTCATAGGCTAGTCAACTGTCCTCACATCCATCAAATAGCTATCCAAATGTCGCACCTCAATTCATCCATCTAGCAACTCAGCTGGATGCTAGCCACTATATTCATAGGCTAATCATTTCTACACATCAAAAAATCCTAGATTTGCTACGCAAATCAGGTAACTTTTTTCTAAACCAACAGTCGCAAATACAAGCATACATACCTACTCATAATCCACAACCTATACATTCATAGAGAATAGCCTAGTTTTTGCCACCATTTCCCCATTAATCAGATGCAATTTATGCCATGCACACAGTAAATACAGCATCTATACACCAAATATGCCATTTATTCACAAAATATATTATTTACACTCACAATATGCCATCACACAAAAATATGTCATTTATAGACAAAAATATAACATTTACATGCAAAAATATGTCAGTTAGACATGAAAATGTAGCATTTACACAATATTGCATGGACACTCAGAGTATGACATTTACACAAAGTACGGTATTTTGCACAAATATATCAAAATGCTTATGCATTTAGACAATCAAAAATGCGCTTTCACTAAAATTACACAATTTCACAAACATAATTTTCAAAAAATACCCACACATTGTCTCATAAACCAAAATACACTTACACCATGAAGATCTATTTTATCAGATTACAGAGCTTACACAAAA
The DNA here is from genome assembly GCF_040958095.1 of Procambarus clarkii. NCBI lineage: Eukaryota > Metazoa > Arthropoda > Malacostraca > Decapoda > Cambaridae > Procambarus > Procambarus clarkii. Next base: position 19,395,132 of record NC_091188.1, read on the forward strand.
TACACAATTTTCACATACAAACACAGTTGCACCAGTTCCACTTCAACAAATTAAAAACACAACTTGCATAAATGCACTATTGTCACAAAAATTATTATAAAACATGGACAATTATTACACAGTTTGTGTAATTATTTTACATCTTTGCACAATTAATACAAGAAAACTTGCTATATAATTACTCAACTTGCACAATGACAATCAATACACAAAGGTATAAATAAATAATTCGTCCATATGCAATTACACAACATGCGCAATTAATACACGACTTATACAAATATTACACATCTTTCATAAATATTACACAACTTGTACAAATGCATATCTAGCACAAAATACGTACAATACATAACTACCCCAAATATGAAAATACACAACTAGCTTAAATACACGATTTACACAAATACAATTGCGACATTTACACAACTTGCTCAAAAATATAATCAATACACAACTTACCAAAATATGAACAATACATAACTAGCACATATTCATTAAATACACAACTAAGCAATTTCCGCAAATACACATACAAAAACATATAAAATTAATACATACAACTTGCAAAAACAATACACAATTTATAGAAATATAATCAATACATAATTGCAATAATCATTCAACTTATGCAAAATACATAATCTGCACAATTAATACACAAGTATATTAATTGTGCTATATATGTACAAACACAACCAACTAGGTCAAACAATACACAATTTGCATGATATTTTTCTGGGTATATTTAGGACATTAATTATAATATGCTGAGTTTAACCAACTCCCCAAAAGTCAGAATTTCACATATAAAAATGGTGCATATGACTTCCGATGAGCTCAATATATAACATTCTTTTGCCATTAAGATATCAACATTATTAGTGCTAAACTATTCATCTAACATATGTCCACTGCTTTTATGTCTTATTAATACGTTCCTTGTTACATTCTCTCCAGTCAGACCACCATATTTATGTATTCATTCAAACCATCTAACAGACTTATTTGTTCTAGCCTTAGTTATGTTAGGGCAGGTGGGGTTAGGTGAAGTCAGTATTTTCTATGATAATTTTAGACAAATTTGCTATATCTTATCAAAATGCATCCTGTTAAAACTTAAATTCATCTAAATCTATCAAAAATATACTTATACTACGCAAATTTGACTAAATTCAACCTAGCTAAACTAACTAAATATGAGCATCCCATATCCTCACATACAAGCCTATGTCGCCTCTGTCCATACATTATATGAGTCTGCCATATAGCACGAACCCCAAATAGGAAAATTTACACTATTTCATAAACATACTAGTTCATTACCCTAAGATATTATATATGACCTTCCCTACACCACCTCACCTAACCTGACCTGGCATAATCAAACCTAGATTTAGTTCAAGTTGGTGAAATTTAAGCTATGCCACTTTAATTCGACATAATTTATGGCAATTTCCACCAAATATACCCAAATGTTGCATAGCATAGCACTGCCAAAGCCCATTTTCTCCTATTCCATACTACCCTACACAACCTCACCTAACCTGACCTAGCATATCCAAACCTGGATTTTGTTAAAGTCGGCGAAATTTATGCTATGCCACCTAAATTTGACCTAATTTAAGGCAATTCCCACCAAATATTTCCACCAAATATACCCAAATGTCGCGTATCATAGCATCGCCAAAGCCCATTTTTACCTACATTTTCTCCTATTCCATCCTACCCTACACAACCTCACCTAACCTGTCCTAGCATATCCAAACCTAGATTTGGTTAAAGTCGGCGAAATTTAAGTTATCTCATATAAATTTGACCTAATTTAAGACAATTTCCACCAAATATACCCAAAAATGTTTTTTTGAACATAGCACGGCCAAAGCTCATTTTAGCTGAGTTTTCACCTATTCCAACCTGCCCTAGACAACCCTACCCAGCCTCTCCTGGCATATCCAAAGTCAGATTTGCTTATAGTTGGCAAAAATTTATGCCTTTCCCACCTAAATTTAAGCCAATTTCCACCGAATATACCCAAATGTTTTTGTATCTTAGCATGGTCAAAGTTTATTTTAGCCGAGTTTTCACCTATTCCAACCTGCCCTAGACATCCCTACCCGGCCTCTCCTGGCATATCCAAAGTCAGATTTGATTATAGTCGGCAAAATTTATGCCTTTCCCACCTAAATTTTACCTAATTTATGCCAATTTCCACCGAATATACCCAAATGTTTTGTATCTTAGCATGGTCAAAGTTCATTTCACCCAAGTTTTTCACCAATTCCATCTTACCTTACACAGCCTTACCTAACCTGACCTAGCATATCCCAAGCTAGATTTGATTAGAGTTCCTGAAATTTATGCTTACTCACCTAAATTCAACCTAATTTAAGACAATTTCTACCCAATATACCCAAAATGATTTGTTACATAGCTCAGCCAAAGACCATTTTACCCGAGTTTTCACATATTCCAACCAACCCTACATAGCCTTACCTATCCCTGACCTAGCAGATTTGATTAAAGTTGGGGAAATTTAAGCTATCGCCATCAAATTGGAGACAATTTCCACCAAATATGCCTAAATGTTGTGTATCATAGCACAGCCAAAACCCATTTTACCCACATTTTCATCCATTCCATCTAAACCTGGACCTAGCCTCTGATACTACATATACTCAGAGAAGTGATGTTTTTGGGATATGAACCTAAATGCCCGTGCCTAACCTGCAAGAGTCTTGGAGCTTTGTTGAATATTTTATCTATTTTTCTTCAAAAACTGAAGTTTTGGATATGAACCTATCCGCACTGTGCCTAACCTGCTAGGTTCTTTGTTGAACATTGTAACCATATTCATAGAAAAGTGATGTTTTGGATATGGACCTAACAGCCCCTCTCCTTTAAAACTTGGAACTGTGTTCAATATTGTAGATATAGTGTTGGGTATGTGTTTTGTTTTTACACATCAACCCAACCGTCCTGGACCTAACCTCCCTTCATCTAACTTCAAATTTATCGTAAATATGGAAGGACGTGTTGTTTGTGCAACAACCCAACCATCCTTGACCTAACCTCCATTTATCAAACTCCAAATTTATCATAAATATGGGAGGACCGTGTTATTTGTGCATCAACCCAGCCGTCCTGGGCCTAACCTCCCTTTATCTAACTTCAAATTTATAGTATTTATGGGAAGAAGGTGTTGTTTATGCATCAACCCAACCTCCCTGGACCTAACCTCTGATACACGAATCTTGGTTCAATATTGCATCATACTCGTAGCATATTTTTTTCACATAATTCAACCATCCTCAACCTAACCTCTATTACCTGGGGGGAGGGAGGTTAATGGAAAATATGATAATGGGAATTTTCTCTACATCAGTTCAACTTAACCATACTTAACCTAACCTTAGTTAGAAAGGGATATAACTCACCAAAACTATTTAATTACCATTTACCTTATTTTCCTTATCCTAACCTATAACTAGAGGGTTTAGACCCCCCTTTACCTCGAAATTATAGTATAGGGTTAAATTAGGGAATGTTAGGTTTATATGTGAAAATATATTCCTACCTTAAATATATAGTATAATTTCGAGGTAAATGTTATATTTTTGTCTATAAATGACATATTTTTGTGTGATGGCATATTTTGAGTGTAAATAATATATTTTGTGAATAAATGGCATATTTGGTGTATAGATGCTGTATTTACTGTGTGCATGGCATAAATTGCATCTGATTAATGGGGAAATGGTGGCAAAAACTAGGCTATTCTCTATGAATGTATAGGTTGTGGATTATGAGTAGGTATGTATGCTTGTATTTGCGACTGTTGGTTTAGAAACAAGTTACCTGATTTGCGTAGCAAATCTAGGATTTTTTGAGGTGTAGAAATGATTAGCCTATGAATATAGTGGCTAGCATCCAGCTGAGTTGCTAGATGGATAAATTGAGGTGCGACATTTGGATAGCTATTTGATGGATGTGAGGACAGTTGACTAGCCTATGAACACAGCCACTAATCCGCTGTACTGCCAGATGTGTGGTAACTAGTTGTGGATTATAGTAGAATATCTAGCTATAGGGTTTCATAATTGCTGTTGTGTATAAAACTAGAATAAGAGCTATTTATTAAAACTATTATTGTAAACTAATACTTTAAGTGGGATCCCTTGGTTGTTTTAAGCATAGGGTGGACATGAATGAGATTGGGTGGAAATATTTAGGAGCTGCCTCGTATGGGCCAATAGGACCTCTGCAGTTACCTTTATTCTTATGTTCAGCTCACCTACTATGCTGCCAGATGTACGATTCTGCTTAAATTGCAGTACGACATTTGGGCTTCTGTTATACTTTTGAACTTATCACTGAATAATGATTACAGTTGTGGATGACTAAAATGTATGTTCTTAGTCCTCTGATTAGGTTAGGTAGGGGATGGATAGTCTAGTCATTTTTGAATAATAACATCAAATACACATGCCAGTAGGACGCCAAAGGTTGCATTGGTTGTCTGGTGACGTCATACATAGTTGACCAGTCAGGTGCTGTAATACCTTCACACCTATGTGCTAATGGCCAGCAATACCTTATCCCTATACCTGAGGTCGCTTTTCACGATGTCACTAAACAACAACAATAACTGGTCTGTAGAATGTATTTGTTTGCTATATATAATAAGTTAGGTTAGGATGGTTTGATCGGGTTTACGAATAACAGAAAATATAAGCAATGAGCGAAAATACGAGCTATTGTAGCTGAATATCAACTCTGATGAAGCACAGAGTACAGTTGAGGTATTAAGCCAGATTAAGAGTTCACACTTATGTGTGAACCTCCTGGGATCCTCATTTAGCCCGTTGACGCCTCGCACCACATTAGGGATGATGATGTCAGAAAAGCAGGTAACTGCAGAAGGCCTTGCTTTTACTGAATGAGTATTTTTTGATCTGTTATATGCTACAGTAAGGTGTGGGAGGTATGTTTTGAGCGAATGTGAGATGCACATATATATATATATATATTTATGGGTTTATGCAGTAATATTGGATTACTACTGAAATTGCATTGAAGTCACCACGCCTGGCAGGGGACTGTTTTCATACAAATGAAAGATAGTAAGTTTTCATTTTTATTTTGCCCTATGCTCTATAAGCAATCTCCGAAGAAAGATTGACAAAGCTTAAATTACATTCTCTAGAGAGGCAAAGAAATAAAGGTGACATGATAGAGCTGTGAATGAATGGACATGATAAAGGGGGAATATTAATAGACTATTAAAATTATCAACACTAGACAGAACATGAAACAATGGACATAAATTGGAATAAGTTTTAGATTTAGGAAAAAAACCTGGGTAAATACTGGTTCTGTAACAGGGTTTGAACTCATTTCTTATGTTATTATTATTATGTAATCTTAGCTATAAAATGATCTTAGACAATGGGAAACCGTATGGTAATACCTAATTGTGAAAAACGAGCTTATAATGGTTAACGCCATTGCACATTAGGCTTGACAGATGGTAGCATTTGAATCCCCCTTTGCTATAAATATTGAAAATGGGAATAATTACACTATAACAGAAAACGGACTTATACAGGGAAGATGAAGACAGGGGTGACGTCATTGACCATTAGCAATGTCTGTGCTGGGTCACCGGGGTAACGAAATTTAGGTACACCAGGGACCGGCTTTTTAATCCCCTTGATCGTACCTGTGCAGGAACGCTGAGCGGCTGGCTGGTGACGTCATTGTCTATTAGCGATGTCTGTGCAAGGTTCACTGGGGTAACGAAATTTGGGTACGCCAGGGATCGGCCTTTTAATCCCCTTCAGCTAAATGGCAGAGGCCAATGACTGGCATGGTGAAAACAGTTCGTAAAACCCAGGGGCCAAGTACGTGCGTGGGAAAAAAAGTTCGTAAAACCCAGGGGCCAAGTACGTGCGTGGGAAAAAAAAGTTTGTAAAATCCAGGGGCCAAGTACGTGCGTGGGAAAAAAAGTTCGTAAAACCCAGGGGCCAAGTACGTGCGTGGGAAAAAACCAAAATAGCAGTACTTGGCTCGGTTTACACTACTTCCCGCTCCCCGCTCCTCCCGCTCCTCCCTCGCCCCAGGGTAACCGGGGGAAACTCGGGATGGGAGGCAGGATAAACGCGGTCTCGTTGTGCATGTAAATATGTGCGGTGGGTGATACATATTCATGTCAGGTGTGAGTGAGGTGAGAAGGGCGAGTTTGGAGGTGGAAGGTCACCTTGAGGGTCGAGGGGTCACCTCTGAGGCGGAGGCTCGTCATGATGGAGGGTCACCCTCAAGCAGGAAGAGTGGAGGATTAGTAGGACGAGGTCACCTTGAAGGGTGACCTAGGAGGAAGTGGGTGACCTAGGAAGTGGAAGGTGAACTGGAATGAGGAAGGTTACATTTATGTAGATTTTCTCAGCAGGTTATTTTATTTATTATTAAGTGGACGGTATAATTGAGTGGTCTGTAATAAAATTATCTCCCTACTGGGTTTATCCTCTGCACATATTTGGGGGGGGGGGAGGTATTGAATTGTAGCCACTCATTCGAGAATCACTCGAGAATTGTTGATAGATAGGAACTTGGTAATAATTATTAGTTGACTAAACTACTGGTACTGGATGACCTCCACCATTGGCCAGTTAGAATACTCAATGGCGATATCCGACGTGAAGGCTTGAACATGAGTAAAAGAACGAGGCGTTTGGACAATCAGTCTGGTATGAGCCTCGTGGGTTATGATTGATGGACTGGTGGATGCACAGAATGACAGATGTAAGTCGGATAAATATATATAGATGAACAGTTAGATTGAAGGTGAGATGGGTAAATTGATGAATAGTTTAATGTATTTATGGAAATATAGATGAATAGATGGGTGGGTGAATAAATGGACAGACATAATATATAGAGGATTGGTATATGAATGGATGTATAAATGAATACATAGATGAATAGATAGTTTAATAGATAAACGGACAGATAGATGCTTAAGTGCATAAACAGATTGATAGATGGATCGATAAATAAATGAATGGATGGATGGAGAGATGAATTGTGGGATAAATTAATTGATGGATAGTTGAAAATATTGTTGAATAGATATTTGACCAGATAGATGGATAGACAGTTGAACAGATAAATGAAATAAAGTGGTAGAAAGATGGAGAAATTGATGGATAAAGCGCCAGACATATGGATAGATGGATAGATACACAGATGGGTAACAGAGAAACTGTAATTACCTAAGTGTAGTTACAGGATGAGAGCTACGCTCGTGGTGTCCCGTCTTCCCAGCACTCTGTCATATAACGCTTTGAAACTACTGACGGTTTTCGCCTCCAGAATGTGTGTGTGTGTGTGTGTGTGTGTGTGTGTGTGCGCGCGCACGCTCGCTCGCTCACCTGTTTGTGTCTGCAGGATCGTGCATTGACTCTTGGATCCTGACTTTCGAGCCATCGGTTGTTTATAGCAATGACTCCGGTCCTATTTCTCTATCATATCCAGTTTTACAATTATGAGTAGAATTTGCTTCCACAACCTGCTCCTTAAGTGCATTCCATTTTTCGACTACTCTCACGCTAAAAGAAAACTTCCTAACATCTCTGTGATTCATCCGAGTTTCCAGCTTCCACCCATGTCCCCTCGTTCTGTGACTATTCCGTGTGAACATTTCGTCTATTTCCACTTTGTCAATCCCCCCTAAGTATTTTATACGTTCCTATCATATCGCCCCTCTCCCTTCATTTTCTACTGTCGTAAGGCTCGGTTCCTTCAAGTGTTCTTCATACCCCATCCCACGTAACGCTGGGACGAGTCTTGTTGCAAACTTCTGAACCTTTTCCAGTTTCCTTCTGTGTTTCTTCAGGTGGGGACTCAATGATGGGGGCGGCATACTCTAAGACTGGCCTCACGTAGGCAGTGTAAAGCGCCCTAAATGCCTCCTCACTTAGGTTTCTGAATGTTCTAAGTTTTGCTAGTGTAGAGTATGCTGCTGTTGATATCCTATTTATGTGCGCCTCATGATTAGATTAGGTGTTACTTCCACTCCCAGGTCTCTTTCTGGAGTCGTCACAGGTAGGCAGTTCTCCTTCATTGTGTACTGTCCCTTTGATCTCCTTTCACCTAATCCCATATCTATAACTTTACATTTGCTCGTGTTGAACTCCAGTAGCCATTTTTCTGACCGTCTCTGCAGCCTGTTCAAGTCCTCTTGGAGGATCCTACAATCCACATCTGTAACAACTCTTCTCATCAACTTTGCATCATCCGCGAACATCGACATGAAAGATTTTACTCCTGTAAACATGTCGTTAACGTATACTAGAAATAGAATTGGTCCCAGCACCGATCCTTGAGGTACTCGTTACTGTTCGCCAGTCCAACTTCTCTCCCCATACCGTAACTCTGGCTCCTTCGTGTTAGGTAGTTCCTCACCCATGCTAAGGCCTTTCCGCTTACTCCTGCCTGCCTCTCAAGTTTGAATAGCAGTTTCATGTGCGGTACTGTATCACAGGTTTTTTGGCAGTGCAGAAATATGCAGTCTGCCCAACCTTGTGTGTGTGTGTGTGTGTACTCACCTAGTTGTGCTTGCGGGGATTGAGCTCTGCCTCATTGGTCCCGCCTCTCAACCGTCAATCAACTGATGTACAGATTCCTGAGCCTACTGGGCTCTATCTTATCTACATTTGAAACTGTGTATGGAGTCAGCCTCCACCACATCACTTCCTAATGCATTCCATTTGTCTACTATTCTGACACTGAAAAAAAATTCTTTCTAACGTCTCTATGGTTCATTTGGGCACTCAATTTCCACCTGTGTTCCCTAGTGCGTGTGCCCCTTTTGTTAAAGAGTCTGTCTTTATCTACCCTATCAATTCCTCTGAGAATTTTGTATGTGGTGATCATGTCCCCTCTAACTCTTCTGTTTCCCAGTAACGTGAGGTTTAATTCCCGTAGTCTCTCCTCGTAGCTCCTACCCCTCAGTTTGGGTACTAGTCTGGTGGCAAACCTTTGAACCTTTTCCAGTTTAGTCTTATGCTTGACTAGATATGGACGCCATGCTGGAGCCGCATACTCCAGGATTGGACAGACATATGTTGCATATAATGTTCTGAAAGATTCCTTACACAAGTTTCTAAAGGACGTTCTTATGTTAGCCAACCTGGCATATGCCGCTGATGTTATCCTCTTCATATGAGGTTCATGGGACAGGTCTGGCGTGATATCAATCCCCAGGTCTTACTCTCTCACTGACTCTTGAAGTATTTCATCTCCCAAATGATACCTTGTATCTGGTATCCTGCTCCCTACACCTATCTTCATTACATTACATTTGCTTGGGTTAAACTCTAACAACTATTTGTTCGACCATTCCTGCAGCTACTCCAGGTCTTCTTGAAGCCTCAATCTGTCCTCCTCTGTCTTAATCCTTCTCACAGTTTTGGCGTCGTCAGCAAACATTGAGAGGCGTCTATACCCTCTGGGAGATCATTTACATGTATCAGAAACAGGATAGGTCCAAGTACAGAGTGTGGGAACCGACCTGTGAGATTTATATTTATTTAATTTATATGAATATATATTTACATTAATTTATATACTTCGATAGCAATTTGTATAATGATAAGTGGACTGTATTTCTGCAATAATCTCAATCTCACAAATCGATCCTCTACACATTAGGGGGGGTTTATATTAATTAAATATATATGCAGCCAATCAAACTACAGTATTAACTACATACATTGAAAAGGTTCCTTATCTTATAGTACAGCAGGTTAGTCCACCAGGTATAACTAGGGTGTAGACACCAAATTATCCTCTTTGAGGTAGCTTCATCACCCAGTAACTGGTGCACAAAGTCTTCCTCGTCTTGACCTGTCAAAAGGGCGCTAGCTGTAAAGCCAGATTCTATATATGACAAGCTATGTCAGAGAAAATACTGTACATGGAACAATGAAGACCTGGCTTAATTACCTTTAGTATGAGGCTGCCTCGCGTTCTAACCGGGTCACCCTACCCAATGACATTAATGGCCACTAATGATAGATATACGGGTTTCGGAAAGAACACTTAACTTGATTTGTTGACAGCGTGTTGAAGATGGTACACCTTTGGTTTCCATAACACTACGTCCAAGTAAAATTAACAGGAGCCGTATTTGCTCCCGTGAGCCTCTGGTCTCAGTATAAACAATGTCAATGTCTAACACTCCATACTATTGACGCTACTGGCCGACATTGTCCAGATATGATAGGAGCCGAATTTGCTCCACACGTCTCGGAGGTGACAACAATGGCTGCCCCTCCTTCCTCACTGACGCCTGGCCTACTTTGTCCAGATGTCAATAAGTGATAGAAGGGTCACATTTACTCTACTTTAATAATGATAATTAAGTTAATTTATATGAGATGTTTTTATGATGGTAAAGTCCAAAGACTAATGTATTTAAGAATAATTCCCACCATAATAGGTGGTGATTTATAATGGTATGTGGTGATGATATCCCGTTTTCTTTAGACGGTAATTCCACTACAAGTTACGTTTTCTATGGGTAACTTGTTGGTAATACAGCAGCAATTATTATCTGTCTGTATGATATATTAAATGCTGTCGGATTTTCCGACACAGAGCCCTGTGGGCTCCACTGGTGACTTCACGCCAATCTGAGGTCTCACTCCTTACTGTAACTCTCTGCTTCCTATTGCTTAGGTACTCCTTTATCCACTGGAGCGCCCTACCAGTTACTCCTGCCTGTTTCTCCAGCTTATGCGTCAGTCTTTTCTGGGGTACTGTGTCAAAGGCTTTCCGACAGTTAAAAAAAGTGCAGTCTGCCCATCCTTCTCTTTTTTGCTTAATCTGTGTCACCTGGTCGTAGAATTCTATTAAGCCTGTAAGGTAAGATTTACCGTCCCTGAACCCATGTTGATGGGTTGTCACGAAGTCCCTTCTCTCCAGATGTATTACTATAGTTTTTCTCACTATCTTCTCCATCACCTTGCTTGGTATACAAGTTAAGGACACTGGCATGTAGTTCAGTGCCTCTTGTCTGTCGCCCTTTTTGTATATTGGGATTACATTAGCCGTCTTCCGTATTTCTGGTAGGTCTCCCGTTTCCAGTGACCCAATATACAGAGTGGCAAACAAAGTGCTCCTGCACACTCTTAATACCCATGGTGAGATTCCGTCCGGCCCAACAGCCTTTCTCACGTCCAGCTCCAATAGGTGCCTCTTGACCTCATCTCTTGTAATTTCGAACCCTTTCAAGTTGGCTTGGTTTGCTGCCTCCTCTCCTAGCGCCGTGACCTCTCCTTGTTCTATTGTAAAGACCTCCTGGAACCTTTTGTTGAGTTCTTCACACACCTCTGCCATTCTCTGTGTACCTGTCCTCACCCGTTCTAAGTTTCATCACCTGTTCCTTCACTGTTTTCCTCCTGATGTGACTGTGTAGTAGCTTTGGTTCGGTCGTGGCTTTATTAGCTATATCATTTTTATACCTTTTCTCAGCTGCTCTTCTCACACTAACATACTCGTTCCTGGTTCTCTAGTATCTCTCTCTACTTTCTGGTGTTCCGTTACTTCGGAAGTTCCTCCACGCCCTATTGTTCATCTACTTTGCTTTCATACATTCATTATTAAACTAAGGATTCTTCTTTTGCTTCTCGGTTTTTTCCTGTCGGGCCGGGTAAACCTGTTTACTGCCTCCTGACACTTTTGGGTGACATTGTCCATAATGTCTTGTACAGACTTAGTTCTGAGTCCCATGGTATATCCCTTAGGAATTTATTCTTCACCTCATAGTTTCCCTTTCGGTACTCCAGCCCCTTTGTTTCCCAGTTCTTTTGGGGGAGAAAATTCCTAGCTCAACCAGGTACTGTGTGTGTGTGTGTGTGTGTGTGTGTGTGTGTGTGTGTGTGTGTGTGTGTGTGTGTGTGTGTGTGTGTGTGTGTGTAAATCACAAACACACATCACACACACTTGATGAAAATTGTGACATTGTCAGACCACGAAGGAGGAATTGAAACATGAATTTCCTTAAGAACTTTCGTATTTAATAATACATATTCATAAGGATCAAGATGTTTGGGTGGCCTCCTGCACCCACTTCAATGAGCGCAGGAGGCATTTGAGCAGAATTCTGTGTTGAGTTTCACTTAAGAGATGGAGAAGGATGAGAAGCTGCCCTTTCTAGATGTAACAGTCACGGAAAGGAGCGGAGGCTTCCACACTGCAGTCTACACTTAGGAAACAAACATAGGAATGGGCCTCAATGCCAATAGTGACTGCCCAGACAGGTACAAGGAGTGTTGTTAACGCTTATGTCGACCGTGCTCTCAGCCACAGCTCAGGATGGAAGCAAGTCGATGAAGAACTCTGTAGGGTAAGGCAGGTCCTAGTCAACAACGGCTTCTCAAATGATTTTGTTGAAGACATCATAAAAAGAAAGGTAAAACGCCATGCAACCCCTAAAGAGTTAACTAACACATGTACTCCCTATTAGACTATTTTACAGGAACTTCTTGTCGACAGCTCATATAACGGAGGAAAGGGTCCTTAAAGATATTGTTGATAGGAACGTTATCCCTACAGACAAAAATAAAAAAAAATACAATTGACGATTGACTATAAAACCAAAAGAACGGCTAACCTACTCATGAAAAACTCTCCAGACACAAAGTAAAACGCCTTGAAGGAAACCAACGTCGTCTATGCCTTCAAATGCCCACATGGGGACTGTAAGCCCCAAAGAACTCAGTATATAGGCAAGACAACAACGTCTCTTTCTAGGCGATTAACAATGCATAAACAACAGGGCTCCATAAAGGAACATATAATCTCTTCCCACAACCAAACCATCACCAGAGAAATCTTCACAAACAACACATCGATAGATACAGCGATAGCAGGAGGCTCGACATCTGGGAGGCACTACACATCAAGAAATCAACACCAGCAATCAACAGCCAATTAATGCACAACTATATTCTATCCACTTCAAGACTCCAAACCAATATAGAAGCATCAAGAGGAAGTATGGTCCAATAGGCCCTCTGCAGTTACTTCCATTCTTAAGTTCTCATATCCAATATTATAATATATATATATATATATATATATATATATATATATATATATATATATATATATATATATATATATGTGTGTGTGTGTGTGCGTGTGTGAATCACGAAAATAAACACGTGATTAAAAATTTTGCAGTGTCAGACCACGGAGGAAAATTGAAACAAGAATCTCCTTCCTCCTTCTGAAGATGTATTAATATACAATAATATACGAAAGTACTTAAGGTAATTCCTTTTTCAATTTTCCTCCGTGATCTGACACTGTCATTCATATTATATATATATATATATATATATATATATATATATATATATATATATATATATATATATATATATATATATATATATATTTTGAGTGAGGTGGATGGGGTGAGGTGGTATTAATAGGGTATTAAATTCCTAAACACAAGACAGAACACGAAACAATGGGTATTGAATGGAAGTGATTGTAGAAAGCCTATTGGTCCATATTTCTTGATGCTTCTATATTGGAGCGGAGTCTTGAGGTGGGTAGTATATAGTTGTGCATTAATTGGCTGTTGATTGCTGGTGTTGACTTCTTGATGTGTAGTGCCTCGCAGACGTCAAGCCGCCTGCTATCGCTGTATCTATCGATCATATAATATATATATATATATATATATATATATATATATATATATATATATATATATATATATATATATATATATATATATATATATTATATATATTATATATATGCGAACAAGCCTGAATGGTCCCCCAGGACTATAATGCAACTGAGAACTCACACCCCAGAAGTGACTCGAACCCATACTGCCAGGAGCAATGCAGCTGGTATGTACAGGACGCCTTAATCCACTTGACCATCGCGACCGGACAAAACTGATGGTAGCCGAGGATATTTAGCCCATCAGCCCGCCAGCACTCTGATGGTAATCTTGACAATAGCATTTTATCAAATCACTTCTAGGGTGTGAGTTTTCTGTTGCATATAGTCCTGGGGACCATTCAGGCTTGTTCGCATTTGTGTTCCTCACGTGTGCCCCAAAGAACGATGTGATTTGATAAAATGCTATGCCCAATCAGCCGGCGGGCTGATTGGCTAAATAGCCTCGATTACCATCAGTTTCTGTCCGTTCGTGATGGTCAAGTGGATTAAGGCGTCCTGTACATAACAGTTGCATTGTTCCTGGCAGTATGGGTTCGAGTCACTTCTGGGGTGTTAGTTTTCAGTTGCATATAGTCCTGGGGGACCATTCAGGCTTGTTCGCATATAAATATTATTATATTATATTATATTATATATATATATATATATATATATATATATATATATATATATATATATATATATATATATATATATATATATATATATATATATATATATATATATATATAATGTTAACTTGCACAAACACGCAAGCAGATTATTCCTGAAAGAACTCCCGTGAAAGGTTCAAACCTAAACTTATGTGTTCTGTCATGTAAGAGAATTGTGTCAATTAAAATGAACTTCTGGTCTGTGACTACTTGGTTTTTCTTAAATTAATTAAACTGTTGTGCAATATTTTAGCTTAAAAAGTAAAGTAAAGTAAAGTAAAGTTAAAGTAGAGTAAAGTTTGTACATACCAGTACTAACATTGAGAAGATTTGTACACTGATTGATTAGGGCACACTCAATCAAATTCCTTTCCACGAAACTGCTGCAGTTGGTAATGCTTTTCGTTCCATCACAATTAATAGTGTGATCACACAAACTTGTGTAGATACAATGCACTAGACGTTAGGGCAGTTCTAATATTATATAACTACTTTGGTATTTGGTACTGGTAGTTGGTTGGAATACCTTCGAATTCTACCAATTGAATACTACTTTGAAAAAACTGAACTCTTTACACTTGAGTTTGTTCCAACAGGCTTATAGTATTAGACCTGCCCAAATTCAGCATATATAACGGAAGATTTTACCATTTTATAAGAAAAACATTTAGAAAAATATATAACTTAAGAAAACTCGGCTTATTAGGTAAACCGGGCCTTGCATAGTCGTCCAAGTAGTGTGTTTTAGCAATTAGGATCTCCAGAATAAACGTGGAAATAACATGTCATTCACTCGCAACACTTAAGCCTAGTATTCACGACGACCGAAGAGGAAGACTGGAGTTCTACCGACCAAGGTACAAACACCCACAATAAGAGACGGTCCTAAAAACACATCATCGGTATCCAACTAGGAATTTAGGCCTCTCATGAACAGCCACTTTAGTCGGGAGGTATTAGGTGAACCACCTGCCAGTGGTTGTGGGTTCGAGGCTCCTATGGTGCAAGGTAATGAAATGATATTTCAATGTTTAGTGTGGTTTTCAATTTATGACCATCACGTTGAACACACAATACCTCCAGACTCGTGTAGCTCCACGAGAGTAAGTTAAAATCATATATGTAACCACAAAAAATAATTATATTGAAGTAAGTAAATATATTATTTAACCATTACACGGGCGTATCAATAAATGTTACACATATGAAAGTGCTGCGCACATAGGCGAATAAGCTGCTGTAATCAGCTTTAACTGAGAACCTGAACACTCCCCTTAATAGTGAACCTGCTCGCTTACTCTGAACTACAGCATTGCCGAACATACTCAGCTTAATTGTGGCGGTGTTGTAACAAGTGAGTTAAAGTGTTGCAGTAAGTACAACCGCAGCTGGAGCCTCGTCCCTCTAGCCTCCACATTCGGCTTTGTGACCCGTTTAAAACAGGTTAATCGCATGTATGGTCATGTGGGCTGTCTGACACTGAAAATATTAAACAGCCGTCCTCCAGGAATATAAACAAAGAATTCAGAATACTTTTCATCAGACGGACGAAAAATGGACAGATAGTGAAAAGGTGAGGTACCTCAGTCTTTCACGTTATATTTAGTAAATATTATTATGAACACACGCGCACCCTCCCCCGCCCCCTCCCACACATATTGAACGTACTTAGGGGGATTGCCAAAGTAAAGTAGCAATGTTAAAATTGCAGAACGATGAAACGAGAGGACATAACTGAAAACTAAGACCACAGATAAGGTCACAGAGATTTCAGGAAGACCTTTTTCAATCTCAGATTCGAAAATAATTTTTATGGACAAGACGAGGAAGTTCTCGAAGATAATGCGATACACAGTTTTAAATGCAAATATGACAAGCAATGGAGTGAAATGAGTCGCTGCATAAAGCTAATGATTGTCAAAAGGCAGGGTTTAAGAGCAGATCCTCGACTCTGCAAGCACAACAAATGTGAGAACACACACACACACACACACGCGCACACGCACTCACACGCACTCACACACACGCACTCACACACACGCACTCACACACACGCACTCACACACACGCACTCACACACACGCACTCACACACACGCACTCACACACACGCACTCACACACACGCACTCACACACACGCACTCACACACACGCGCACACACACACGCGCACACACACACGCGCACACACACACACACACACACACACACACACACACACACACACACACACACACACACACACACACACACACACACACGACATGGAGTATGTGGCCCCAGCATGGAGCCCATATCTTGTCAAGCACAAGACAAGGCTGAAAAAAAGATCAGAGCCACTACACTCTGACCTAGTGGCTCTTCAGAGCCACTAGGTTCTGGAACTTGCCACTTGTATAGTCCCAGAACAAAGAGGAATGAGTTACCCGGAAAGGCTGCGTGAACTGCATCTCACGTCGCTGGAAGACAGAAAAGCTCGGGGAGACATGATCACAATATACAAAATTCTCAGGGGAATCGACAAGGTAGACAAGGATGAATTATTTATCACGGGTGGTACACGCACAAGGGGACTCATGTGGAAGCTGAGTACCTAAATGAACCACAGAGAAATTAGAAAAAACGTTTTCTGTGTCAGAGTTGTTAGTAAATAATGTACTAGCAAGTGATGTGGTGGAGGCTGAATCTATGCACAGATTCATATGTAGATATGATTGAGCTCGAGAAGCTCAGGAATCTGTACACCAGTAGATTGACGGTTGAGAGGCGGGACCAAAGAGCCAAAGCTCAACCCCCGCAAGCACAACTAGGCAAGTATAACTGAGTAAACACACACACACACACAGTAGTTAACGGATAGAATGCATTAGGCAGTGATGTGGTGGAGGCTGACTCCATACACAGTTTCAAATGTAGATATGATAGAGCCCAGTAAGCACAGGAATCTGTACACACCAGTTGATTGACAGTTGAGAGACAGGACCAAAGAGCCAAAGCTCCACCCCCGTGTTACGACCCTGGGTTCATCAGTGGAAACCAGAGGTCAAATTGAGCTAAATAAATGACTTTATATTATTTGAGGTGCTTGTCGACGTGCCTCTGTTCGTATCTTCCTTGCCAGACTTAAGACGAATTCTTTTTCTCACAGAGCATTTTAAGACTGAGCTTGTGGTTGATTATTGATTAATAAAATAGGCATCAACTATGTTTACAAATGATTAGAAAGTATTAGTAAAGTAGATCTGAGTAAACTTGGATATAGGGCTGCTGTACAATTAGCTGAGTAGTCGGCCGGCAGCGAGTTAACTCGGGAGTTCTGGGACTGGAGGCTGAAGCGGCCTTCTCTGACTGGCGTCGTGGTGTAAACATCTCTACTGTGTTGCTCTGCATATCTCTCCCCTTCCTCCTACTTCTCTCCCTTACCTTATCCTGTGTCTAGTTTACCAAGCTAAGTAATGTGCTGTATTCTCGTTTTCTGGCATAAGTGTGTATTAATGTGTATAGTATTAATGTGTATTAACTAATTAGGGTATCACTAGTGTTTATATGGCTAAGTTACTCTAAGGGGGGTCCCAGTGGAACCACGTGGGCTCCAGTAGTACCAGTAAGCTACCTAGAGTCCTTGCTAGTGTCCCTTGCCTAGTAGACTTTACCCTAGCTTGTCCTAAGTGTAAAACTTTGTATCCTGCCTATGTGGAACAAGGCTTTTAACGTAAGATAGTGTGGTAAAGTAATTATTGTTAATGTTGTGAATGTATATGGGGGTTGTTAAGAGGGTTTAATAAATAAGTTAGTTTTAAAGGAGTATCCATTCTTCCTGAGTAGGAGATCAATGCTCTACCTCTAGGCTGACCTTTTCTGGAAGCCACTATAGTTATTACTGTTTTATATTTTTATTGGGGGCCGGGCCTTTATGATCTCCGATAATGGTGATACCTCCTGATAATAACTGCTGACCCTACACCATAATAATAAGAGATCCCCCATAGCAGCCCACATTTTTAACACCCCGCAAGCACAAATAGGTGAGTACACACACACACACACACACACACACACACACACACACACACACACACACACACACACACACACACACACACACACACACACACACACACACACTACCGCGAGGCCGGACAACGCTCGGGGATCGTAGTCCTAATGGCCCGGGTTCGAATCCCGGCGAAGGCGGAAACAAATGGGCAGTTTCTTTCACCCTGATGCACTGTTCACTTAGCAGTAAATAGGTACCTGGGAGTTAGATAACTGCTCCGGGCTACTTGCTGTGTGTGTACTCACCTATTTGTGCTTGCAGGGGTTGAGCTCTGGCTCTTTGGTCCCGACTCTCAACTGTCAATCAACTGGTGTACAGGTTCCTGAGTCTATTGGGCTCTGTCATATCTACACTCTAAACTGTGTATGGAGTCAGCCTCCACCACATCACTGCCTAATACATTCCATTTGTCAACCACTCTGACACTAAAAAAATTCTTTCTAATATCACTGTGGCTCATTTGGGCGCTCAGTTTCCACCTGTGTCCCCTAGTGCGTGTGTCCCTTGTGTTAAATAGCCCGTCTTTATCTACCCTGTCAATTACTCTGAGAATCTTGTAGTGCTGATCATATCCCCCCCTAACTCTTCTGTCTTCTAGCGACGTGAGGTTTAATTCCAGTAGTCTCTCCTCGTAGCTCATACCTCTCAGCCTCTCAGCTCTCAGTCTGGTGGCAAACCTTTGATCTTTTTCCAGTTTGGTCTTATGCTTGACTAGATATGGACTCCATACTGGGGCTGCATACTCCAGGATTGGTCTGACATAGGTGGTATACAAAGTTCTGAATGATTCCTTGCACAAGTGTCTAAATGCCGTTCTTATGTTAGCCAACCTGGCAAATGCTGCTGATGTTATCCTCTTGTATTGGCTTCAGGGAACTGGTCTAGCGTGATATCAACCCCCAGGTCTCTCTCTCTGACTCGTGTAGAATTTCATCTCCCAAATGATACCTTGTAACTGGCCTCCTGCTCCCTACACCTATCTTCATTACATTACATTTGTTTGGGTTAAACTGTAACAACCATTTGTTCGACCATTCCTTTAGTTTGTCTAGGTCTTCTTGAAGCCTCACTCTGTCCTCCTCTGTCTTAATCTTTCTCATAATTTTGGCATCGTCAGCAAACATTGAGAAGAATGAGTCTAACCCTCCGGGAGATTGTTCACGTATATCAGAAACAGAATAGGACCGAGTACAGAGCCCTGTGGGACTCCACTGGTGACTTCACGCCAATCTGAGGTCTCACCCTTCACTGTAACTCTTTGCTTCCTATTGCTTAGGTATTCCCTTATCCACTGGAGCACTTTACCAGTTACTCCTGTCTGTCTCTCCAGCTTATGTACCAGCCTTTTATGGGGGACTATATCAAAAAGGCTTTCCGACGGTCAAAAAAAAAAAAATGCCGTCTGCCCAGCCTTCTCTTTCTTGCTTAATCTTTGTCACCTGTGTTTACTAGTTGTGTTTTTACGGGGGTTGAGCTTTGCTCTTTCGGTCCGCCTCTCAACTGTCAATCAACTGTTTACTAACTACTTTTTTTTTTTTTCTCCACACCCCACACACACACCCCAGGAAGCAGCCCGTGACAGCTGACTAACTCCCAGGTACCTATTTACTGCTAGGTAACAGGGGCATTCAGGGTGAAAGAAACTTTGCCCATTTGTTTCTGCCTCGTGCGGGAATCGAACCCGCGCCACAGAATTACCCGTGTGTGTGTGTGTGTGTGTGTGTGTGTGTGTGTGTGTGTGTGTGTGTGTGTGTGACAGAGAGTAATATATGTAGTAGATATAACAGATGAAAAATAAGATGATTAGAAAGGTTGGGTCCAGGAGCTAATAGCTCGATTCTGCATACAAATATTAAAATACGTATGTGGACAGACAACTGTCTGACAATGGCCACCACAACCCCCCCCCCCCCCCACACACACACCATTGTCATCCCCCACACGCACCTCCACAAACCCCTTCTCTAATTGACCTTTGCATGGCTTCCCTATCTCGGCCCTCCCATCCCCCTCCCCCTATTCCCCCTTATTCCCTCTTTGCCCCCACCCTCTCCACCTTTGCTCCTCAACAACACATTATTCTGCACCATTCTTCCCCTTGCTCTCAAATTCCATATACCCCTGACTCCTATTTGCTCCTTAACCCCACCTTTACACTCTCTCCACCCCCTTCCTCCCTCATCTCCCCTGTGCCTCTCACCATTTACTGCTTTTCGCGGAGGAGAAACTGCGCGGAGGCCTCCACCAGTGTGGTTCACGGGGCAGGAGGCGGAGCAGCGTAGCGTTGTGGAGCACAACTATGGCGCCGTGATACCCGCGGGACACTGCTGGCCATCCACAACACCCTAACCTGTCTCCCGCCGTCTCCACTTGTCTGGCTGCTGGACCCACATAGGTCGGGGAGAGAGAGTGAGGCTGACGATTGGCACAATTCTCCCTTACTTTAATCTAAGTCAAGCGCAAGTCACTACATCAATCCATGTATTGAAGTCATGGACATCTTCGACAACGTAGGACGAACATCACTTCTCTTCACCCGCCAGCACCCCAGGAAAGACCCCAGCAAGGGGTGTCGCAGCCCTCACACCAGCTGGGCTCTCCCACCACGGCTCCCCACACCCCAGCCTCATCAACGCAGTGCGCTATGAACAGAGGTAAACTATTCCACGTAGAAACGCATAGTGCTGTCGATGAGTATTATGGCGCAACTGATCCTGATAATGAACATAGTGACATTGAGGGTGAGAACTTTAATGGTGATGACGATCAAGATGTTGATACCGGGTCTAATAAACTCTGTTTGAAGGAAAATAGTAGTGGAAATGATGAAAGTGATTGTGGTAAAGAACAAAGTGAAACCAGTGACGCTTGTAGTGATAGTGACGAAGTTCAACTGGACGTGGATGCCCGCCTCGGGCCGCGCACGCCACATCCCAGATGGTTCCGCCGTGACAACTTTAAAGAAATGGTGACAGGTGATGTGCTGACTGAAGAGGAAAAAGAAGCTGTAATAAAGCACTACAACCTGTATCGGGAGACACTTGCTTTCCTGAAACTGCAGACTGATAAAGTACAAAAGAACAATGGCGGCCTCTGAATCTCATAAGAACAAGTACAGTGTCATCAAGATACTCAGTTGGAATATTGCTTCTCTTAGAAAACGGTATTCAGATCTCCATCATAAGGTTATGACTGAAGACATAGATATTGTCTGCCTCCAGGAAACCCTAACTCCCGCAGGTAAAACCCCGCAGAATTTGCCTTGTTATCAGAGTTGTTATCCCAGATCATAAAATACGTGTCTCATGTATGTTAAAAAATCCCTGCCGCATGAGCCACTCCCCGCCCAACAACGAGAGGGGTTTCAATATCATGGTATCCGGGTACACGTTGTTAACTCTACACTTAATGTTTTGAATGCCTATGCACCTACTGGCCTCCTCCAGTATACTGACCTACCTAGTTTTGTACATACTGATTCTACAATATTAATTGGGGATTTAAATGCTAAACACAAACAATTAGGGGATCAACTTACAAACACTAACGGGGGAAGATTGTTGGCACTTCACGATGCATATGATGATGTTCAAATTATCAGTAAGAATCAACCAACGCAAATATATGGAGGAGTCCTAGATAGGTGCATTGGCTTTAACCTGTCATACACAACTCATGAGACTGATATTATGGATGACTTAATGTCTGACCATTTAGCCATAACAACTAACATACACGTGGCTAATGTTGACCTACCTGGCACTAAGCTGAGTAGACGCAGGCTAACAGTAAGGAAAGAGCAAAAAAAATTCTTTATAGACAGCATAGAACATTGGTATAACAATTATGAGCCTGAGAATGTACAACAGTTTTATGATGACCTCATAAATAATACCTATGAGGCCATCAAAAATAGTGAGTCACGCCAAACAAAAAGAAGTACTGGTAAACAGGTCAGACACAACCAGTACTATGATGATGCTAAACTGAAAGAGCTTAAATGAATTGCTAGACAGACAGGTAAAGCGTATAAGAGCGTTAGAACTCCTCAAATGTTAAAACACTGTTTCAGGCCGCGCTTGCAGCGGCAAGGGAGAGAATGACTGAACTGAGACAAAATGAATGGGAGGGTTTTGTTAGTGGACTTAACCTGCATACTCCTCTGGGCAAAGCCTGGAAAGGCATAAACAAAATTATTGGTAAAAATAATAGACAAGTTTCACACCCTAACCCGCTACAGAAAGCCAATCAGTTAATTGCAAAATGGGCTCAGGTTTCCAGTCTTGGAATGTTACCAGCTAGCACTAGGGAGAAATTGCGGGAGAGGTCCACAGACAGAAATTCTCTCATAAATTTCATGTTGAGCAAGCAACATGATGAATGTGATGTTCCATATACAGATTATGAATTGGATGCAGCCCTCTCCAGGGGCAGTAGCACTGCTCCTGGTGAGGACGGTATCACCTATGATATTCTAAGACTCCTACATCGTGTACCCGGTAACCCATTATTAGAATTGGTTAATGCCAGTTATGTCACTGGGCAGTTGCCAGTATCATGGACCACCAGTCTTACGGTACCTGTACCAAAGCCTGGCCAACCTCATGCTGTCCGTCCCATCTCACTGACCTGTTGCATGTGCAAAACCTTTGAGAGAATGGTGCTTAATAGATTATTGTATAGAGTTAAAGAGCCCATGTCACCTGATATCAATGATTTCACACATGGTAAAAGTGTACACAACTGTATCACAACCTTTCTTACTGTCATGGAGATAAAAGGCACAAGTACACAACATTTCTTGATTTAAAAAATGCCTTTGATATTGCTAATAGGGAAGTGATTATGTATGAATTAGCGAGAATGGATACAGGGGGACATTTATTACAATGGATACGAGGCTATCTTACCAACCAGAAGTCCTCGGCACTGTTCCAATGCTACAGGAGGGAAACTAAAGTAATGCAACTAGGCACCCCACAAGGAGGAGTACTTAGTCCTACCTTGTTTAATGTTCTAATTAATGCTTTACTAAAATCAATCCCAACTAGTCCGGCAAACATCACTATCAGCTATGCAGATGACATCCTTGTGCATACTAAAACCCACCGCGAAATGCAGTCTTAAATTGTATACATACAGCTTGTGAAAGCCTTGGTCTTGCAATCAACGCTGCTAAAACTAAGGTATTTAACAGACAAATTGGCAACCGCAAAAGTGGACCACGAAAACTTAAGATAGACAACATACCAATAGACTATGTCTCTTCTTTCAAATACCTTGGTGTCTCTGTCCCTTGTACCTCAACTGCAGTCAATAAGTTACATCAACAATGTAGAGACAGACTCAAGGCTCTCAGAACTGTAGTGGGGTACAGCCCGAAATACGGTGTTAATATTAGAATAGCAAGAATGATGTATTTAGCGTATATAAGGTCTCTGATAGACTAACATGCACCAGCTTTGGTCCTGCAAAATGGCAAAAGTATTGATAAACTGGAAAAAATGCAAAATGAAGCACTCAGAATTATACTTGGCTGTCCTATAACTACCAAAGTTCTCAACATGCGAAAAGAATTAAATATACTTAGCATTAGAAATAGAATATTTGAAATTAATCTTATGATGGGACTAAAGCTGCTGCGTGATAACAAAAACAACATTGTGTCAATTGCACTGTTAGAACACATACGAAATGGAACTAGCGAGTCTAAATGGATTCAAAGAACAGCCACTCATATTAAAATGATGAGATTGCACGATGTATATACAGATGAAAGAGTATAGCACTTCCTTCCACCCTGGCAGATAGTACCTATTGACATTTTGACCCTTGCATACCCCACCAAGAAACTAATCACAAACAACCCTCATGCTCAGCTTGCTGCTAAATTAAGCACCATAGAACACAATACACAATATTCACTGAAAACAACATTGCACAGATCAGATACACTGACGGATCACTCAATACAGCTACAGGGAGGGCAGGAAGTGCTGTTATTGCTCATCAGCCCGATGGCAGCACAATTCAAAGAAATATCCGAATTAGTAACTGGGCGTCCACAATGCAAGCCGAGTTGGTAGCAATACTGGTAGCACTCGAAATTATTGACAACACTGAAGTAGACAGCTTAATTATTTCTGACTCCCTATCCTCACTACGAGCAATAAACAGTTTGCAATCAGTAATAACGTGCTTGTCTTGGAAGCTAGACGTAGATATATAAGAATACTTAGCAAGAGGGTAAATATAAAAATGTTATGGATTCCTTCTCACATTGGCCTGCAGGAACATGACAAAGTTGACGCCCTTGCTAAGGCTGCAGTAAATAAAGACAGTATTGAACGGAATCTTGAGTTATCAAATAGGTCCCTTAAAAGTGTCATTAGACGAGAACTCCTGGATGGATTTGAAGAAAGTAGAACAGTGCAAACTGGAACTAGCAGGTCCATTGTTCATCACAATGAAATGTGTGAAGTAAAACATGTGTATGGGGCAAGTAACAAAGTCAGTAGACTAACAGATGTTGTCACAGCTCGTATAAGACTTGGCTACAAGTATCTCTGGCAGTTCGGCTTGTATAGGGATCTAGATGAAGTAAAGTGTAAAGTGTGTGGACATAGACAGGGACATACACTCGAACACTATATCTTAGATTGTTGTAAAATTGAGCCTTTTAGAGATAAATCTAAGGTCACTCTGTATGATATGGCAACCTATCTTATTACCATGGATAAATTACCTGAAATCCTTGCACTGTACCCACATTTTGCTTCCAGTAGATGAACGACGTATGATATTCAGAAACAAGTAGTGTATTGTGAGGACTAATAATAAACAGAAGCTCCCCTATGACTCTGTAATATCCCCATTGGTCAAACTATTATGTATTAGCGATAAGACCTACCATTAATGTATGATGACTTACTGTAAATATGTAGCTCTTGTAATAGCACTTTCTCTGTAACTAGCTGACATTGTAACTATAAGGTGTGAAGGATAGAAGAAATTGTTTATGTAATAATCTAAGATGAGGTCTGATAAAGACCTTTTGTGCCCTCTGTAATGCTTTTGCGCTACCGCTCACAGGATGAGTATGGGGTGCACAATAAACTAGCCGCCTTCGGCGGCAACAATCAATCAATCTCTTCACCCTCTGTGTCTCACAACCGCTTTCGTCTCTGTGCTGGAAACCTCTGACGGCCTGAAAACTCTACCAAGGTTTCTTTTCACCAATCGTGTCGACCTGGACACTGTTTTCAGACAGGAACCAGACAACAGCTTGTACGACCGACGATGTTCGCTCGACTCATTACCTTATTCTCGGATATTATTTCCCTGTTTAGAGCTTCGATATTATGCCTGTTTTAGACCTACTTTTTACTACGTATTGTTTTTTCTTTAAGGTGGGGTACTTGCTACCACATATTTTGAACAGTGATACTACATTTCGTTGTATTTATTACACACATGATGTGACAATTATGTTTGTCACGGCATGGAACTACGTTACAAAAAAAAAAATTGTCTATTCTACTTAAAGGCTTCGCCTAGTGTAATTACTTTTTTATATTATAATATTTTTACTTTTGCCTCGCGAAAATAAAAATAACTGGAAGTATATTTAACTCGTAATCTAGCGAAGAAGCAACATTACCACAATAACGACACTAGCGTACGACTACTGGTCATCTGGGGAGACTTCACAAACTTGGACAAAGGAACCTTCTGTGTCCAATCCACATCCAAGGCGAGGCCCAGTGTTAAATGTGCATCTCCGGCATGGAACTCTCACCCGAGAAAGGGACAGAGCAAAACTAGAAATGGTCTAAAGTGCCAGCACGAACGCTTTTACTATTAGAGCCGCTAATAAGTTAAACAGTAGGTGAAGAAGTTGATGTAGGAAGCACGATGTAAAATGATCTATGTAAATATGATAACGTGTAAAGTGTGTCATTGGATACTTTAAACAACGTACGGAAAGCTATCTTGAGATGATTTGATTTGATTTCTGGGCTTAGCGTCCCCGCTGCCCGGTCCTCGACCAGGCCATCTTTTTGTCCCCCCCCCCCCAGGAAGCAGCCTCTAGCAGCTTTCTAACTCACAGGTACCAATTTACTGCTAGATGAACAGGAGCATCAGGGTGAAAGAAACTCTGCCTATATATTTCCGCCTCCGGCAGGGCTCGAACCCGGAACCCGAGCGCTTTCCAATCAGCCATCAGGCCCCGGCTAGTTAGGAATCCAGCTAGAACAGCAAGAATATGTAAGTGGGTTCACACACCACGGTAAAAATTACATCAGCCATAATGTTATGGCTAACGCGGTTAAATGACCATGAAAGTAAGAGGAGAACAGTCTGGGGCAGACTCTCGGGACCTTCAACCTCAATCACCTGAGCCATTACCAACTCCACTGAAACCAGGCCAAACTACGTCGTTAAAGTCTCTTGAAGTAATTATATGCAATTACTGATGCTATTAATGAAGTCTGAAGCAGGGAATGAGGGCTCCATATGGGATCACTTCATTATGGACGATCATTAGTATTAACTTGAAAATACCAAGTACATTCAGAATCTACAGTGGTATCCAGGCAACTTACAATCATTATAACTGATAAATTAAGGGTGCGTAGGTCACCATTATGTAAATAAATTACCGATTTTTTTTTTAACTTTTATTTCGTTTCTCCTTTCTCATGAATGTTATAAAATAGTCATTACTTCTGTGAGAGCGTAATATTGGCAATAGTAGTAGTAGGCATCCATCAGTCTCAGGAGACTATGGACGCGCATTATATTGGCAATATAATGTTGCAAATATATGTACACATGTATATATAGGTAATCGGCGTTGCCCGGGGTCTGTCAACCTTGTATCTGTTAATCTATCAGTCTACTCATCTATCTGTGTGTATTTATCCGTCTAGCCATCTATCTTTTTATCTATTTATCTATCCATCAATTAATTCATTCATTTATTCATCTTCTATTCATCTATTTCTCCATCAATCCACCCAACTATCCTACAATCCAACTATCCTAGATAGTATATAACTATATCTCCATCTACCTATATTCCATCTATATCCATCAATCAATTCATCTGTATATCCATGATCCATCCAAATACCCGTTTATATATCCATCTATCTATTCGTCTATCCATCCATCTCTACATATATCCATCTATCCATCTACCGTATTCCTCTATATGTCCCCATCCATCTATAAATCCAAAAAAATTTACATCCATCTTCCAATCCATCTCTCTATCCTTATATCTATCCATTCATTTTTGCATTCGTCTATTCATAAATTTATCTATCCATCAATCCATTTATCAAGCTTTATAACCATCCGTTTTGTTTTTTATCCAACGTTCTATCCATCTATCGGTCTATTCATCTATCTTTCCGCCTATTCATCCAACTATCTATCCATTTATCCCTTTATCATCATGCGGTGATTCCGAGGATCAATGTCTCCTGGCTGGTGACTAGCCTCGTCCAACAGTCTGGTCGACCAGACTGTTGGACGCGGCTGTTTGCAACCTGACGCCATAAATCAGTCTGGTTAACCAGGAATCCTCTGGAGGTCTTTTGTCTAGTTCGCTCTTGAACACTGTGAGGGGGACGGCCAGTTATGGCCCTTAAGTGTAGAGGAAGCGTGTTGAACAGTCTGGAGCCTCTGATGTTGATTGAGTTCCTCTCTCAGAGTACCTATTGCACCTCTGCTCTTTAAAGAGGGTATTCTGCACATCTTGCCATGCCAACTGGTCTCATGTGGTGTTATTTGTGTGTGTGTACTCACCTATTTGTACTCACCTATTTGTGTCTGCTGGATCGAGCATTGACTCTAGGATCCCGCCTTTCGAGCATCGGTTGTTTACAGAAATGACTACGGTCCTATTTCCTTATCATACCTAGTTTTAAAATTATGAATAGTATTTGCTTCCACAACCAGTTCCTTAAGTGCATTCCATTTTTCCACTACTCTCACGCTAAAAGAAAACTTTCTAACATCTCTGCGACTCATCTGAGTTTCCAGCTTTCACCCATGTCCCCTCATTCTGTTATTATTCCATGTGAGCATTTCGTCTCTGTCCACTCTGTCAATCCCCCTGAGTATTTTATACGTTCCTATCATGTTCCCCCTCTCCCATCTTTTTTCTAGTGTCGTAAGGCACAGTTCCTTCTGGCGCTTTTCATACCCAATCCCTCGTAACTCTGGGACGAGTTTCGTTGCAAATCTCTGAACATTTTCCAGTTTCCTTATATGCTTCTTCAGATGGGGAATCCATGATGAGGCGGCATACTCTAAGACTGGCCTCACGTAGGCAGTGTAAAGCGCCCTAAATGCCTCCTTACTAAGGTTTCTGAATGACGTTCTAACTTTTGCCAGTGTAGAGTACGCTGCTGTCATTATCCTATTTATATGTACTTCAGGAATTAGGTGTTACGTCCACGCCCAGGTGTCTTTCTCGCATCGTCACAGGTAGGCAGTTCCTCTTCATTGTGTACTTTGATCTCCTATCACCTAGTCCCATTTCTATAACTTTAAATTTGCTCGTGTTGAACTCCAGTAGCCATTTCTCTGACCATCTCTGCAACCTGTTCAGGTCCTCTTGGAGGATCCTTCAATCCTCATCTGTCTCAACTCTTCTCATCAACTTTGCGTCAACCGCGAACATCGACATTTAGGACACTACTCCTGTAAACATGTCGTTAACATATATTAGAAATATAATTGGTCCCAGCACCGATCCTTGAAGTACTCCACTCGTTACTGTTCGTCAATCCAACTTCTCGCCCCCTCACTGTAACTCTCTGGCTCCTTTCTGTTAGATAGTTCCTAATCCATGCTAGGGCCTTTCCTCCCACCCCCACCTGCCTCTCGAGTTCGAACAGCAGTCTCTTGTGTGGTACTGTATCAAAGGCTTTTTGGCAGTCCAGAAATATGCAGTCTGCCCAACCATCTCTGTCCTGTCTCATACTCGTTATTTTATCATAGAATTCCAAAAGGTTGGTTAGTTAGGCACGATTTCCCTTTCCAGAACCCATGTTGATGTTTGTTCACAAACCTAACGATCTCCAGGTGTACAACCAGTCGTAGCCTAATTATTCTTTGAAGCATTTTACAGGGGATGTTTGTCAGTGATACAGATCTATAATTAAGTGCCTCCTCCCTATCACCTTTATTGAAAATTGGTACGACATTTGCCTTCTCTTTGCAACTGAGCAATTCTCCCGACATAAGTGACTCATCAACTATGATGGCCAGAGGCACGCTGAGGGCCTGCGCTGCTTATTTTAGTATCCACGGTGATACTTTGTCTGGTCCAACTGCTTTAGTTGCATCCAGTGTTGTCAAGTGTTTCATTACCTCCTCTGCTGTCACCTCTATTTGATAGTCTTTCATTTAGGGTAATCTCTTCTAACAATGGGAGCTGCTCGGGTTCAGTTGTGAACACTCCATGGAAGCTGGCATTCAGTGCCTCGCAGATTTCCTTGTCACTTTCAGTATATACCCCCTCTGTCTTCCTTAGTCTTGTCACATGGTCGTTCACCGACATTTTCTTCTTATATGGCTGTGTAGGTTGCTTTTTCGCTTTGATCGCAATATCGTTCTCATAGTTCCTTTCCGATGTTCGTCTTATGTTAATGTAATCGTTCCTAGCACTGTTGCATCTGATCCTGTTGGCCTCTGTCCTTTGTCGTCTGTACTTCCTCCACTCCCGCCTGCTGGCCATTTTTGCTTCCTGACACTATTAAACCATGGGTTATTATATTCCCTATTATTTTTCCCTTTACTGTTGGTATAAATTTCTCTTCTGCCTCCTGGCATTTCCGTATGACTAGGTCCATCATATCTTGGTCTGTTTTTCCTCTAATTTCTTCCTCCCACTGCACTTCACCCAGATAGTCCCTTATCCTCATATAGTCCCCCTTCCTGTAGTCAACTCTTCTTTCCCAGACCTCTTGTTCCTTGGTCACAAGTTTGAATTCCATCAAGTAGTCAAAGACTAGGACACAATGGTCGCTGGCCCTTAGAGGTATTTCATGCACCAAATTCTCAACGTCTTCTACGTTCTGGGTGAAAATCAGGTATAATAGGCTCGGTGCATCTCCTCCTCTTTCCCTTGTGTCTTCCTTCACATGTTGTGTTAGGAAATTCCTGTCTATAACATTTACTAATTTTGCTCCCCACGTTTCGTCCCCTCCATGGGGATTCCTTGATTCCCAATTTCTCTCTCTATGGTTTAGGTCAACACCATGACCAGCAGCTTCGCTCTCAATCTGTGAGCTAATGTTGCTGCCTTCTGCAGTTTGTTACCTATCGTTCCTTACGGCTCGTGACCCTACAACAGCCAAACTTTAAATGTCTAGGGTTACTACAACTGCTGGTGTCTAAAGCGGGTCACCAGTATAACCCCTTAAAAAGTACTAAGCAACTTGGTAAAATTTTACCTTAGGACTGAAGAAATATACGTATACATATATATATATATATGTCGTACCTAGTAGCCAGAACACACTTCTCGGCCTACTATGCAAGGCCCGATTTGCCTAATAAGCCAAGTTTTCGTGAAATAATTGTTTTTCGACTACCTAACCTACCTAACCTAACCTAACCTAACTTTTTCGGCTACTTAACCGAACCTAACCTATATAGATAGGTTAGGTTAGGTAGGGTTGGTTAGGTTCGGTCATATATCTACGTTAATTTTAATTCCAATAACAAAAAATTGACCTCATACATAATGAAATGGGTAGCTTCATCATTTCATAAGAAAAAAATTAGAAAAAATATATTAATTCAGGAAAACTTGGCTTATTAGGCAAATCGGGCCTTGCATAGTAGGCTCAGAAGTGCGTTCTGGCTACTAGGTACGACATATATATATATATATATATATATATATATATATATATATATATATATATATATATATATATATATATATATATATATATATAATCAAAATTATATTTAGTACAGATGGACAAGATCAGTTATAAAACAAAATCAGAAATACTGTTCCTCCCAGAATAAAGATCTACTAAATGACACAACAACAAGTAAACAGACTTATCTCCCAGAGATGTTAACTCTCCTGGTCCGTTATAGCTACTAACTCTCGCGCGCCGTCTCTACCCATAATTCTCTCCCCCTCTGCCTCATCCAGGATGAGGGATGGAAAATACAGACTTTTTAATATTTAAAACTAATTGAACAACCACTTGTTCTCAAAATATACAAGAATGCAAATAAAATATAATAGTTACTTTCAAAATATATAAGTTACAATGCCACCTGCTTAATTACAGTAAATTAACAATATATGATAATATTAAAAGTGACATCTGGAACTCCCATAACTGAACAGGTCCAGCAATTCTAATTTCCCGAATCTAACAGATATTAGACGTGTGAAGAGCCACCGCGCTCCTGTCCCCACTGACATTGCCACACTACACGATAATTTACAAAAATATAATATGTGTACATATACAGGTAATGATATAATGGAACAAAAAAAGTTTATTTAAATTTATATACGTATCCAGCTAGGAGTACGTAACACAGTTCATCTATTCATACCTTGTTGTTATCATCATACTCCTGCCTGGGTCTTCTACTGTTTGGTGGGGGATTTTAGATTACCAAGATCCCAATCTTCCTCCCATCTGCTGTCAAGAGTTCCCTGTATGAAGCTTGTGCTCTCATTAGTAACCTGATTTCCCAGGTCTTCAAACTTCCATTTCCGCCATATTAGGAGTGCCACTCCCCTCCCTGTCTCTGTGTCCTCTCTTTTATCACCTGATAGCCCTCTGGAAAGATTGCATCCGAAATCATGTCATTTATTTTAGTTTCCACTATTGCAATTATGTCAGGACCTGCCTCACTCACTCTTTCTTTTATCTCTTCTGCTTTTTTAGATACCCCAGCAGCATTGGTGTACCAAACCTTGAGATTCTTCATGGAAACTCTGGTACCAGAGTTCTCCCTTTCTCTTGGGGTCCAGGGGGATTTGGGGGGGGGGTGAATGGGGGCTGGGAGGATCCGGGGGGTGTCTGGGGAGTGAATGGGGTCTGGAGGGATGCTTGGGGGGCGAATGGGGGCTGGGCATCTAGGAAGGTAGGAAGGTCTGGGGTAGGGCCTGGGAAGGTAGCTCTGGAGTAGAGTGGGCATACTGGGTTTGAAGATTAAGGAGGGTCTGAGAGGCATAGAGGGGATGAGAGGTAGCATAAGGTTGAGAGTCAGATAGAGGTTGGGAGGGAGAAGGATAGAGGGGGTGGGGGAAAGAGGGGCGGATGGAACATGGATAGTGATAGTGGGAGGGAGGTTAAATTAGTCAGGGAAAACTCAGGGGTAGGTGTGGGCATTGGGGCAGAAGGGGGGGGGGAGAAGGGGAAATGGATAGAGAGGTGGGGGGTTTCCCCCCGTGCCTCACAGGGGGGGGGGTCCATGTGCCCCCATCGCAAGGGTAGGGGGTCACATGGAAGGGGAGGGGATGAGGAGGGGTGAGAGCTTGGCAGGTTTTGGGGGTTGAGGGGTCCTTGGAATGTGGGATGAAGCAGATGGATTCGAATGCAATGAGGTCAGGGTAGATGTTTGGGAGATAAGCAGGGGCAGGGAGGGCTGATTTGGGGAGGGTGTGTCCTGGGAAGCAGGTTTGGGCTCGTTAGCATGGGGTGGGGCACGGGGTGGGGCAGCACTAGGGTGGGTAACTACGCTCAAATTTGACAAGGTGTGTCGAGGTCGGCTCGCCCTGTGGGCTATCTGCTCATCTCTGGTCATGTATTTGTCAATATACACGTTGTAATAGTTTTCGCTACCTCTGAATAAGTGCTTGTGTTGCAGTATGTAATCCACAGCCTCCTCGTTAGTGAACTGTACCAGGACAGGTCATTTCTTGTTACAGTTATACGCCGCAATGCGGCAATGGATTCCCACCTCATTCTCTGCAATTTCAGCTCTAATATCTCTCAAGATCTCTTGTAACTCAAAATCTTCAATCTCCATCCTTTCCTGCCTCGATGATGCCTTGGCTTCAAGTAATCCATGGATTATGATTGACCTCCTCCTCCTCAGTGACGGGTCATGCTGTGTCGGAAAATCCGACACCATTTAATAATAATCATACAGACATAATAGCTGTGTTGTATAAACAAGTAACCCATAGAAAATGTAATTTGTAGTGGAACTCCCGTCTATAGAAAACAGGATATCATCACCACATACTATTATAAATTCACCAGCTATTCTGCTGGGAATTATACTTAAATGCATTAGTCTTTGGACTTTACCATCATAAAAACATCTCATATAAATTAACTTAATTATCAATATTAAAGTAGAGTAAATGCGACCCTTCTATCACTTTCTGTCATCTGGACAATGTAGGCCAGGCGTCAGGGTGAGGGAGTGGTCAGAGCTTTGTTGTTGTCACCTCCGAGACGCGTGGAGCAAATTCGGCTCCTATCATATCTGGACAATGTCGGCCAGTAGCGTCAGTGAGGAGGGAGGGGCAGCCATTGTTGATACTAAGACCACAGAGGCTCATGGGAGCAAATACGGCTCCTGTTAATTTTACTTGGACGAAGTGTTATGGAAACCAAAGGTGTACCATTATCACACGCTGTCAACAAATTCAAGTTAAGTGTTCTACCGAAACCCATTTATCTATCATTAGTGGCCATTAATGTCATTGGATAGGGTGACCCGGTTAGAGCGCCAGATCGCCTCATGCTAAAGGTAATTAAGCCAGGTCTTTAAGGTTCCATGTACAGTGTTTTCTCTGATATAGCTTGTCATATATAGGAATCTGGCTTTACAGCTAGCGCCCTTTTGACAGGTCAAGACGAGGAAGCATGCTTTGTGCATCAGTTACCAGGGTGATGGAAGCTACCTCAAAGAGGGAAAATGTGGTGTCTACATCCTGGTTATACCTGGTGGATTAAGGTCAGCTGTACTATAAGAAAAGGAACCTCTTCAATGTATGTAGTCTATTACTGTAGTTTGATTGGCTGCATATATATAAATTAATATAAACCCCCCTAATGTGTAGAGGATCGATCTGTGAGATTATGAGATTATTGCAGAAATACAGTCCACTTATCATTATACAAATTGCTATCGAAGTATATAAATTAACGTAAATATAAATTCATATAAATTAAATAAATATAAATCTCACAGGTCAGTTCCCACATTATTTGGACCTTCAGAACCGGATTAATCGGTCCTTTGAACCCACATTTGGTCATCTTAGTACCGGATGAACCAGTTAACCAGTGGATTCATTAAATATACTAGTGCAGTGTGATTTATACAAGGCCAGCAGTCAAAGACGGCAGCATAGCCTCGAGGGAGCTCAGGAGCCTCCCTCAGCCCAGTTAAGCCTTAGTCAGCGGTTTCATGCACACCCACAGATTTGGTGGCATGTTATTCTGTGAAATGACAGCGCTAATATTGAAGCCAGCCAAAGTAGTGGCTGTGGTTTCGCGAGATTGTTCACGGATTTCGTGGTGTTAAATTTCGCGAGAGATTATCTACGAATTTGTGGACTTTATTTCGCGAGGTCACTAATAATA
Organism: Procambarus clarkii; assembly: GCF_040958095.1. Classification (NCBI taxonomy): domain Eukaryota; kingdom Metazoa; phylum Arthropoda; class Malacostraca; order Decapoda; family Cambaridae; genus Procambarus; species Procambarus clarkii. Next base: position 19,430,215 of record NC_091188.1, read on the forward strand.
TTTAATACTTCTTGATAATATTAGAAGTTTTATAGAGGCTAATTAAGAGGCTATTATCAATAATTGTGTATATTATTTCTCCAAAATAGAGAATTATTTAATATATATTGTACTAGTGTTCACAATATAATATTTACTAATTGCCAACCCACAACAGGGTAGGATATTAACATTGACTAGTTGAACTATTATCGTTCATCCTAGTCCCATTATTACTATAGTTAGTTGTACTATATTCAACAACCTAACACCATTAATGAATGGTCCAGACCCTATTTTGGGTGTAACTTTTATCAACTCGAGTCGAGTTGTGTATATATAATAATTTACTTATGATCATTACACCTTTGAGTGATTAATTAGTGTCTATTCCATCCTAGGGTGATATAGAAGAGCTAACCTAAAGGTACTTCCAGTGACACTGGTTTATCACTCAAATCATTAGTGTGTATGATTGTATATATATATAATGTGTATTAATTTTAAGTGCTAACCTCTAGTAGAGGTAGGATTACAGCCTAGTGAGTGCAGAATTTTACCCTAGGCTACCATTAGTGCTTGTTCAGTATTATGAGCGACCCAAGTACAAGCCCCACAAGGCTTCACCAACTAGCCAGTATGGATAATGCAGGGAGAATGAAAAGAACCCTTGCAGGTCTTAAAGGCCACTTAACAAGACAGATCAAGAAATGTGAAGATTTGTCACAACAATCTCCAGTTGATTATGCTGACCTGGAAAGCTATTATCAAGCAGCTGCAGGTAAATTTGAGTAAATCAAATGCCAAATAGGTCGCCTAGTAGGGACAGACTATTGTCATCGATTCATCGGTAGCCCTACTAAATATCAGGGCATAACCATGTTAAACTCTGCAGGAGGTAAATTACTCTCAGGCCCAGTATCAAGCCTGAGGAGACCTATGCCTGCAGATAAACAATACTAGTAGAAATCTAAATTTGTCAGCTGATTATATTTCTCCAGTAGCATTATACTAAGGAGATTACAGCTGACTATAGCAACAGAGGTTGATGTTAGTATCATCATTTAAAGCTGAAGATGAGTTCATGAGGCCTCAGTGGCAAATCAGTGAACAGTAGCCTAAACCAGCTACAAGTCACTGCGACCAATGTCACTGAACCCACTACAGTCTCAGAACCATACTTTACTTTAATGATGAGCTATTCAATCTTCTGAATCAATTAACTAAATTAAACCCCAATAAATCTGATGACTGATTTGATACATTTATTATTTAATCAAGATGTATTCCATGGGCCTCAGTGTTTATATATCAGTGACCAGTTACCTGAAGAAACTTCAAGTTATATCTAATGTCACTGATCTCACTGCAGTCCCTGAATCATACTTGACTGTAGTACTTGATCACATTCAGTCTTCTGGGTTAAATAATATGTAATTAGGCTTGAATATTAGCCTTTCAAGAGTTAACAGGGAAATGATTTCACATTAGACTTCTAACCCCTGCAACTCTAGTACGGGACATCCGTCCTGTACGAACAGACGCACAAATGTGTGATTACTAACTACTAACATCAAATTAATCTAATAATTCGAAGAAGGAGTATCGGTGTTAGTCTGTTCTAAATAGGACTTCGACCCGTGAGCAGCCCCCTGGGGAATTATGTCGGAAAATCCGACACCATTTAATAATAATCATACAGACATAATAGCTGTGTTGTATAAACAAGTAACCCATAGAAAATGTAATTTGTAGTGGAATTCCCGTCTATAGAAAATGGGATATCATCACCACATACTATTATAAATTCACCAGCTATTCTGCTGGGAATTATACTTAAATACATTAGTCTTTGGACTTTACCATCATAAAAACATCTCATATAAATTAACTTAATTATCAATATTAAAGTAGAGTAAATGTGACCCTTCTATCACTTTCTGTCATCTGGACAATGTAGGCCAGGCGTCAGGGTGAGGGAGTGGTCAGAGCTTTGTTGTTGTCACCTCCGAGACGCGTGGAGCAAATTCGGCTCCTATCATATCTGGACAATGTCGGCCAGTAGCGTCAGTGAGGAGGGAGGGGCAGCCATTGTTGATACTAAGACCACAGAGGCTCACGGGAGCAAATACGGCTCCTGTTAATTTTACTTGGACGAAGTGTTATGGAAACCAAAGGTGTACCATTATCACACACTGTCAACAAATTCAAGTTAAGTGTTCTACCGAAACCCATTTATCTATCATCAGTGGCCATTAATGTCATTGGATAGGGTGACCCGGTTAGAGCGCCAGATCGCCTCATACTAAAGGTAATTAAGCCAGGTCTTTAAGGTTCCATGTACAGTGTTTTCTCTGATATAGCTTGTCATATATAGGAATCTGGCTTTACAGCTAGCACCCTTTTGACAGGTCAAGACGAGGAAGCATGCTTTGTGCATCAGTTACCAGGGTGATGGAAGCTACCTCAAAGAGGGAAAATGTGGTTTCTACATCCTGGTTATACCTGGTGGATTAAGGTCAGCTGTACTATAAGATAAGGAACCTCTTCAATGTATGTAGTCTATTACTGTAGTTTGATTGGCTGCATATATATAAATTAATATAAACCCCCCCTAATGTGTAGAGGATCGATTTGTGAGATTATGAGATTATTGCAGAAATACAGTCCACTTATTATACAAATTGCTATCGAAGTATATAAATTAACGTAAATATAAATTCATATAAATTAAATAAATATAAATCTCACAGGTCGGTTCCCACATGCTGGTCGCACCCCCCTTCCCCTGGCTGACACCGACCCCTCCCACACTCACTACTCCATTCCCCACCACTCCCCCTTCCCTTGCCTTGCTACCCTTATTCCTGCCAAATTCAGTTGTAAGCCTAGTTATCTCACTTTCCCATGCAACTCTGCTCTTCTGTGTGTGTGTCTACTCACCTAATTGTACTCACCTAATTGTGCTTGCGGGGGTTGAGCTTTGGCTCTTTGGTCCCGCCTCTCAACTGTCAATCAACTGGTGTACAGATTCCTGAGCCTACTGGGCTCTATCACATCTACATTTAAAACTGTGTATGGAGTCAGCCTCCACCACATTTCTGCCTAATGCATTCCACCTGTTAACTACTCTGACACTGAATAAGTTCCTTCTAACGTCCCTGTGGCTCATTTGGCTACTCAGTTTCCACCTGTGTCCTCTTGTTCGCGTACCGCCAGTGTTGAATAGTTTATCCTTGTTTACCCTGTCAATTCCCCTGAGGATTTTGTAGGTAGTGATCATGTCTCCCCTCACTCTTCTGTCTTCCAGTGTCGTAAGGTGCATTTCCCGCAGCCTTTCCTCGTAACTCATGGCTCTTAGTTCTGGGACTAGTCTAGTGGCATACCTCTGAACTTTCTCCAGCTTCGTCTTGCGCTTGGCATGGCACGGGCTCCATGCTGGGGGTGCATACTCTAGGATTGGTCTTACGTATGTAGTGTACAAGATTCTAAACGAGTATTTGTGTGTGTGTATGTGTTTGTGTTTTTTTTTTTTGTGTGTGTGTGTGTGTGTGTGTGTGTGTGTGTATACTCACCTATTTGTGCTTGCAGGGGTTGAGCTCTGGCTCTTTGGTCCCGCCTCTCAACAGTCAATCAACTGGTGTACAGGTTCCTGAGCCTATTGGGCTCTATCATATCTACACTTGAAACTGTGTATGGAGTCAGCCTCCACCACCACATCACTTCCTAATGCATTTCATTTGTCAACCACTCTGACACAAACAAAAATCTTTCTAATATCTCTGTGGCTCATTTGGCACTCAATTTCCATCTGTGTCCCCTAGTGTGTGTGCCCCTTGTGTTAAATAGCCTGTCTTTATCTACCTTGTCAATTCCTCTGAGAATCTTGTACGTGGTGATCATGTTCCCCGTAATTCTTCTGTCTTCCAGCGACGTGAGGTTTAATTCCCGTAGTTTCTCCTCGTAGGTCATACCTCTCAACCAGGGTACTAGTCTGGTAGCACACCTTTGAACCTTTTCCAGTTTAGTTATATGCTTGACTAGATATGGACTACATGCTAGAGTTGCATACTCCCGGATTGGTCTGGCATAGCTAGTATACAGAGTTCTGAATGATTCCTTACACAAGTTTCTAAATGCCGTTCTTATGTTAGCCAACCTAACACATGCTGTTGATGTTATCCTCTTGATATGGACCTCAGAGGACAGGTCTAGCATGATATCAACCCCCAAGTCTCTCTCTCTCTCTGACTCTTGAAGAATTTCATCTCCCAAATGATACCTTGTAACTGGCCTCCTGCTCCATACACCTATCTTCATTACATTACATTTGCTTGGGTTAAACTCTAATAACCATTTGTTCGACCATTCCTTCAGTTATTCTAGGTCTTCTTGAAGCCTCAAGCAGTCCACCTCAGTCTTAATCCTTCTCATTATTTTGGCATCGTCAGCAAACATTGAGAGGAATGAGTCTATACCCTCTGGGAGATCGTTTACGTATATCAGAAACAGGATAGGACCGAGTACAGAGCCCTGTGGAACTCCACTGGAGACTTCCCGCCAATCTGAGGTCTCGCACCTCACTGCAACTCTCTGCTTCCTATTGCTTAGATATCCCCTTATCCACTGGAGCACTTAACAGTTAGTCCTGCCTGTCTCTCCAGTTTACGTACCTGCCTCTTATGGGGGGACGGTGTCAAATGCTTTCCAACAATCCAAAAACTTGCAGTCCGCCCAGCCTTCTCTTTCATGCTTAATCTTTGTCACCTGATCGTAGAATTCTATTAAGTCAGTAAGGCAAGATTTACCCTTCCTGAACCAATGTTAGCGATTTGTCACGAAGTCCCTTCTCTCCAGATGTGTTACTAGATTTTTTCTCACGATCTTCTCCATCACCTAGCATGGTATCCAAGTTAAGGACACTGGCCTGTAGTTCAGTGCCTCTTGGGTGTTAATCTTTTTGTATATTGGCACTACATTAGCCGTCTTCCAGATTTCTGGTAGGTCTCCCGTCTCCAGAGACCTACTATACACTATGGAGAGTGGCAAGCAGTGCGTCTCTGCACACTCTTTCAATACCCATGGTGGGATCCCATCTGGACCAATACCCTTTCTCACCTCCAGATCCAACAGGTGTCTCTTGACCTCTTCTTTAGTAATTTCGAACCCTCCCAAGGCCGCCTGGTTTACTGTCCCCTCTCCTCGTGCAGTGACCTCACCTTGTTCTATTGTGAAGACCTCCTAGAACCTCTTGTTGAGTTCTTCACACACTCATTTTCTGTATACCTGTTCTCGCCTGTTCAAGTTTCATTACCTGTTCTTTCACTGTTGTTTTCCTGATGTGACTGTGGAGTAGCTTTGGTTCAGTCTTGGTTTTGTTTGCTATATCATTTTCATAATTTTTCTCTGCTTCTCTTCTCCTCACACTAACATACTCATTCCTGGTTCTCTGTTGTGTATCTCTGCTTTCTGGTGTTTTGTTAATTAGGAAGTTCCTCCACGCCCTTTTGTTCAGTTTCTTTGCTGAAACTTTGCTTTGCTTTACTGTGTGTGTGTGTGTGTGTGTGTGTGTGTGTGTGTGTGTGTGTGTGTGTGTGTGTAGATTTGGAACCAATCCCTCTATTTTCCAACTGTAAATTATTTTGTTTCCTTCTATTTTTAAATTGTAAATCATTTTCAGCATTATTAAA
>NC_091188.1:19450883-19460883 GCF_040958095.1 Procambarus clarkii
GGATTTGGCTGATTCCCTGTGAGTGGCAGCGCCACCTGGTTGTGCAGCATTGAAGTTAATGTAGGTGTTAGCCAGAGTTGATACGCATGTGTAGTCCCACACCAACTGCTTGTCATTCTTCCAGGGGTTCACTCTGATACCATCTGGGCGACCAATGAGAACATCAGAGTTACCATGGGAGACATCTCCCGTTACGCAGGGTGCAGTCGCACCTCCACAGATCTCCAGTATCATCTATTCATACTGGAAATGGCTCAAAAGGGCCACCACTTATGGGCTATTCATGCCCAAGCCACCTTTTGGGTGGCTTAATCTGCTCTCTCTCTCTTATCAGAGTTACGGGGCATTAGGTAACGGGGGGCTCTCTCGGCTGGGCATCCAGCTGTGGTGAGGCTCCTCTTGATGATGTCGTTAACTTCACTATACCTCGAGTGCCATCCTCTTCTGCTTTAGTACAGTAGGCCATGGTGGCCGTACCTGTCGACCACCACCTCGCCCCAAATACACATATATTTGGTGTGGATTGGGGCAGCAAGGCGGAGGGCCACAGCAATTCCGAGGGCGTGTGACGTGTGCCAGTTGCCGACATTGGGGCATATATTTTATTAAAAATAAATATGAATATGACCGGTCATATTCAACCATATTCGGTTAAATATGACCGAAAGGGTAAGATTAATGATTCTAGCAGGAATCTTCTCAATATTTCTTACGTTTTTCTTCACTGTCGGGTGTAATTGAAAAATTAACTTTCCATAGTTAATTTTCTCATTTTTATTTAGGGTCTGACGCCTAAAAGCGTTTCGCAAAGACTTCTCACATTTTCAAAGAGAGGTTTTTACACACATCATTTCATGCTTATATTCGTTTTTGGTTGAGGTGATACGACTCAAATGTTTTTGGGTCAGGTGACAAAAGACAAAACACGAAACAATGGGTATATTGCATATTTGCTGCTGCTATATTGCTATAGTTGTGTGTTAATTGGCTGTTGATTGCTGGTGTTGACTTTTAGGTGTGTAGGGCCTCCCTGATGTTGAGTCTCCTGCTATTGCTGTATCTATCGATGATTTCTGTGTTGCTTGTTAAGATTTCTCTGGTGATGGTCTGGTTGTGAGAGATTATATGTTCCTTGATGGAGCCCTGTTGTTTGTGCATTGTTAATCACCTAGAAAGAGACGTTGTTGTCTTGCCTATATACTGAAATCTTTGGGGCTGACAGTCCTCAAGTGTCACATGCCCACTTGGGGATTGTCAGCCCCAAAGATCAATGCAAGTTCCGATTTGCCTAATAGGCAGAGTGATTTTCTATATTTTTAAAAAATTGTTTCCAGTTGATCTATATGAAATATTATTATTATATTATATTAGAAACAAATTATTGGCTTAGTTAAGTTAATTTAGGTTGAGTTAAGATAGGATAGGGTAGGTTAGGTAGGGTAGGCTAGGTTCGGTGATATATCTACGTTAGTTTTAACTCAAATAAAAAAAATAACTCATACATAAATAAATGGTTAGCTTTTTCATTTTATAATAATTTTTTTTTTAGAAAAATATATAAATTCAGGAACACTTGGCTTATTAGGCAAATCGGACCTTTCATAGTAGGCCGAGTACTGCGTTCTGGCTACTAGGTACATTATATATATATATATATATATATATATATATATATATATATTTATGTCGTACCTAGTAGCCAGAACGCACTTCTCGGCCTACTATGCAAGACTCGATTTGCCTAATAGGCCGAGTGATTTTCTTTATTTTCAATAAATTGCAGTTTATTTGAATTATTGTTACTATATTATATTTAGAACATAAAATATTGACTTAGTTGAGTTAGTTTAGGTTAGGTTAAGATAGGTTAGGTTAGGTAGGGATGGTTAGGTTCGGTCATATATCTACGTTAGTTTTAACTCAGATTTAAACAAACTTATGAAATGATTAATCTCCCCATTTCATTATGTATAAGAAAAAATTTGGAAAAATATATAAATTCAGGAAAACTAGGCTTATTTGGCAAATCGAGCCTTGCATAGTAGGCTAAGTACGACGTTCTGGCTACTAGTTACATATATATATATATATATATATATATATATATATATATATATATATATATATATATATATATATACACAATATATATATATATACAATATATGTATATATACAATATATATATATATACAATATATATATATATATATATATATATATATATATATTATATATTTTTTATATTATTTATATATATATATATATATACAATATATATATATATATATATACAATATATATATATATATATATATATATATATATATATATATATATTATATATTTTTTATATTATTTATATATATATATATATATACAATATATATATATATATATACAATATATATATATATATATATACAATATATATATATATATATATATATATATATATATTATATATTTTTTATATTTATATATATATATATATATATATATATATATATTATTAAATATGACCGAAAAAGTAAGATTAATAATTCTAACACGAATTTTCTCAATCTTTCGTACATTACGCTTCACTGTTGGAGGTAAATCAAAAATCACTTCTCCAAAATTCATTTTTATTTCTAGTCTGACGCGACACGGGCGCGTTTCGTAAAACTTATTACATTTTCAAAGACTTCACAAATACACAACTGATTAGAACGTATCTCTGATTTTATATCTACATTTGAGTGAGGTGGTAAGGGTGATGTGGCATTAACACAAGACAGAACAGGAGGGGATATTAATAGGGTATTAAAAGTATCAACACAAGACAGAACAGAAACAATGGGTATTGAATAGAAGTGTTTGTAGAAAGCCTATTGGTCCATATTTCTTGATGCTTCTATATTGGAGCGGAGTCTTGAGGTGGGTAGAATATAGTTGTGCAATAATTGGCTGTTGATTGCTGGTGTTGACTTCTTGATGTGTAGTGCCTCGCAAACGTCAAGCCGCCTGCTATCGCTGTATCTATCGATGATTTCTGTGTTGTTTACTAGGATTTCTCTGGCGATGGTTTGGTTATGGGAAGAGATTATATGTTCCTTAATGGAGCCCTGTTGCTTATGCATCGTTAAACGCCTAGAAAGAGATGTTGTTGTCTTGCCTATATACTGGGTTTTTTGGAGCTTACAGTCCCCAAGTGGGCATTTGAAGGCATAGACGACATTAGTCTCTTTTAAAGCGTTCTGTTTTGTGTCTGGAGAGTTTCTCATGAGTAGGCTGGCCGTTTTTCTGGTTTTATAGTAAATCGTCAGTTGTATCCTCTGATTTTTGTCTGTAGGGATAACGTTTCTATTAACAATATCTTTCAGGACCCTTTCCTCCGTTTTATGAGCTGTGGAAAAGAAGTTCCTGTAAAATAGTCTAATAGGGGGTATAGGTGTTGTGTTAGTTGTCTCTTCAGTTATATATATATATATATATATATATATATATATATATATATATATATATATATATATTATATATATATATATATATATATATATATATATATATATATATATATATATATATATATATATTATATATATATATATATATATATATATATATATATATATATATATATATATATCAAATCACCTCATTCTTTGGGGCACACGTGAGGAACACAAATGCGAACAAGCCTGAATGGTCCCCAGGACTATATGCGAATGAAAACTCTCACCCCAGAAGTGACTCGAACCCATACTCCCAGAAGCAACGCAACTGGTAACTACAGGGCGCCTTAATCCGCTTGACCATCACGGCCGTCAAAAGGAAGTGATAGCCGAGGCTATCACTTATGAGGTGATTTGGTGAAATGCTATGCCCAAGATTACCATCCGAGTTGCCGTCGGGGAAGTGGCTCAAATAGCCTCGGCTATCACTTCCTTTTGACGGCCGTGATGGTCAAGCGGATTAAGGCGCCCTGTAGTTACCAGTTGCGTTGCTTCTGGGAGTATGGGTTCGAGTCACTTCTGGGGTGTGAGTTTTCATTCGCATATAGTCCTGGGGACCATTCAGGCTTGTTCATATATATATATATATATATATATATATATATATATATATATATATATATATATATATATATATATATATATATATATATATATGTCGTACCTAGTAGCCAGAACGCACTTCTTTGCCTACTATGCAAGGCCCGATTTGCCTAATAAGCCAAGTTTTCATGAATTAATTGTTTTTCGACTACCAAACCTAACCTAACCTATCTTTATAGGTTAGGTTAGGTAGCCGAAAAAGTTAGGTTAGGTTAGGTTAGGTTAGGTTAGGTAGGTTTGGTAGTCGAAAAACAATTAATTCATGAAAACTAACCTAACTTTTTCGGCTACCTAACCTAACCTAACCTATAAAGATAGGTTAGGTTAGGTAGGGTTAAGAACATAAGAACATAAGAACAAAGGTAACTGCAGAAGGCCTATTGGCCCATACGAGGCAGCTCCTATTCTATAACCACCCAATCCCACTCATATACTTGTCCAACCCGTGCTTGAAACAATCGAGGGACCCCACCTCCACAATGTTACGCGGCAATTGGTTCCACAAATCAACAACCCTGTTACTGAACCAGTATTTACCCAAGTCTTTCCTAAATCTAAACTTATCCAATTTATATCCATTGTTTCGTGTTCTGTCCTGTGTTGATACTTTTAATACCCTATTAATATCCCCCCGGTTATGTCCATTCATCCACTTGTAAACCTCTATCATGTCACCCCTAACTCTTCGCCTTTCCAGTGAATGCAACTTAAGCTTTGTTAATCTTTCTTCATATGAAAGATTTCTAATTTGGGGAATTAACTTAGTCATCCTACGCTGGACACGTTCAAGTGAATTTATATCCATTCTATAATATGGCGACCAAAACTGAACTGCATAATCTAAATGGGGCCTAACTAGAGCAAGATATAGCTTGAGAACCACACCAGGTGTCTTGTTACTAACGCTGCGATTAATAAATCCAAGTGTCCGATTTGCCTTATTACGAACATTTATGCATTGATCCTTTTGTTTTAAATTCTTACTAATCATAACTCCCAGATCCCTTTCGCAATCCGACTTCGCAATCACAACACCATCTAGCTCGTATCTTGTAACTCTATCATCATTACCTAACCTCAGAACTTTACATTTATCAGCATTAAACTGCATCTGCCAATCCTTTGACCATTTCAAAACCCTATCTAGATCAACTTGAAGTGATAGTGAGTCCTCCTCCGAATTAATTTCCCTACCGATTTTCGTATCATCGGCAAATTTGCAAATGTTGCTACTCAAACCTGAATCTAAATCATTTATATATATTATAAACAACAGAGGTCCCAGGACAGAGCCTTGAGGCACTCCACTTACAACATTTTCCCACTCTGACTTGATTCCATTTATACTAACTCTCTGTTTCCTTTGGTATAGCCATGCCCTAATCCAGCTTAATATAGCACCCCCAATACCATGAGACTATTTTTTTAATCAGTCTTTCATGTGGCACTGTATCAAAAGCTTTGCTAAAGTCAAGGTATACAACATCGCAATCCTTACCACTATCAACTGCCTCAACAATGCTAGAATAAAAAGATAACAAATTTGTTAAACATGAACGGCCATTTATAAAACCATGTTGCGACTCAATTATTAATTTATGTTTTTCAAGATGAAGACGAATTTTATTTGCTATTATAGATTCGAGTAACTTTCCCACAATAGACGTTAGGCTAATTGGTCGATAGTTAGACGCAAGTGATCTATCTCCTTTCTTAAAAACTGGTATCACATTAGCAACTTTCCAAAACTCTGGCACTCTGCCTGACTCTATTGATTTATTAAATATGGTTGACAGTGGGTCACAAAGCTCCTCTTTGCATTCTTTAAGCACCCTAGCAAACACTTCATCCGGCCCTGGGGATTTGTTTGGTTTGAGTTTTACTATTTGTTTAAGAACATCCTCCCTGGTAACTGCTAAACTCGTCAACCTGTCCTCGTCCCCACCCACATAGACTTGTTCGGCTGAAGGCATATTGTTAAGTTCCTCTTTAGTAAATACAGATACAAAATATTTATTAAAAATACTACTCATCTCTTCATCACTATCTGTTATTTGACCTGTCTCAGTTTTTAATGGACCTATCCTTTCCCTAGTCTTAGTACGATATAACTGAAAAAACCCTTTAGGATTTGTCTTTGCTTGCCCTGCTATGCGAACTTCATAGTTTCTTTTTGCTTTCCTTATCTCTTTTTTAACATTTCTAACCAGTTGTACGAATTCCTGTTCTAAAGTGACCTCCCCATTTTTAATCCTTTTGTACCAAGCTCTCTTTTTACCTATAAGGTTCTTCAAATTCTTTGTTATCCACTTTGGGTCATTAGTATACGATCTATTCAATTTGTATGGTATACTACGTTCCTGTGCTTTGTTTAGAATATTCTTAAATAAGTTATATATTGAATCCACATCGAAATCCCCATTTAAGTCACCTATCGCTGGGTTCATGTCTCGCTCCAAGACCGGCCCACACCCCATACCCAAGCCTTTCCAATCAATTTGACCCAAAAAATTTCTTAGGCTATTAAAATCAGCTTTTCGAAAATCTGGCACTTTAACAGAATTTTCTCCTACTGGTCTATTCCATTCTATGCTAAATCTGATTTCTTTGTGATCACTGCTCCCTAGCTCACTCCCTATTTCGATGTCATTAATTTGCGTTTCCCTGTTAGTTAACACTAAATCTAAAATATTATTTTCCCGTGTTGGTTCCTTAATGTGTTGCGTAAGAAAGCAATCGTCAATTAATTCTAGAAAATCTTCTACTTCACTATTCCCTGTTTTGTTCAACCAGTTTATTCCGCTAAAATTAAAGTCACCCATGACATAAATACTGTTAGATCTAGATGCTCTAGATATTTCATCCCATAGATGCTTTGCTTCCATTCTGTCTAAATTTGGTGGCCTATATATTACTCCTATTATAATATTATTAGCTTTTTCGTTTAATTCAATCCAAATAGTTTCTGTGTGTGGCTCTGTTTTGATTCCCTCTTTGAGACTACATTTCAAATTGTCCCTAATTTCCTAATTGGTTAGGGTTGGTTAGGTTCGGTCATATATCTACGTTAATTTTAACTCCAATAAAAAAAATTGACCTCATACGTAATGAAATGGGTAGCTTTATCATTTCATAAGAAAAAAATTAGAGAAAATATATTAATTCAGTAAAACTTGGCTTATTAGGCAAATCGGGCCTTGCATAGAAGGCTGAGAAGTGCGTTCTGGCTACTAGGTACGACATATATGTCATGCTATTTTGCCCATGTCCACATGTGATATCATTTCAGGAAAAGTTCAGTTCCGGCAGTGATTAACGGTAGTGTAATCAGTGATTGCAACACTAGGAAATTTCCTAATAGTGATTATTGTGGGGGTTTTCCAGTGGAATTTATACAAGTGTGTTGTGACTTGTGGGTCGGGGTTTCGCTCGTCTGTGAGACGAGGACTTTGTGTAAATCTTTGGTTATCTAATCGAGGATTCAGTGAATGTTAATTAGGGGAGGGTAATTAACGTCACCAAGAAAACACCTATTGCTTGATGAGGGAAACTTTCGGGTTGAGACAGTTTTGAGTTTAACGTATCACGTTCAGGTTTAATTATCTCTCCGTAGGACAGCTAATTAGTTGTTCAAGTTAATTGGGGGTAATTAGCATTTCCCGCGAAGTCAGACTGGTGTGGGACTGCAGGGGGGGGGGGGGCGGCAGTGTTTGTATTAACGTAAACGTCTGTTTTAAGTATGTGTCAGTAGAACAGGTAATTGTTTAATTATTATAGGTAATTAACTCCTTTCAAATTTTGATTGGCTGACGAGAGAGCAACAGTAATTGTGTTAGCGTAGTATGGTCAGTATTTATTATCCGTCAGTGTGACAATTAATTTTGCCGGTTAATTATGGTAATTAACGACTGGCTTTGATTTGATTGATTCTTGGGAAGGTAAAATCATTGATAGTAACGTAAACGTCGTGATTAATTTCGGGTCCGTGGGACAGTTAATTAATCACTAACGTTAATTAGGGGAATTAGCACCCCAGTGGGAACTCTCATTGTTTTGATGTCGGAACTGTTAAGCCAGTGTTGAGTGCAACGCATTCGTGTTGAATTAATTATCGATCCTTGGGATAGTCATTAATTGTTCAGGGTAATTAATGGTAATTACTGTTCTCTGAGCATATTGACAGACTTATGGTGTAAGCTATCGAGTGGGTGATATCTTGCGATAACGTAACACGTTCTGGGATTAATTAGCTGTCCAGTTTACAGTAATTAAGGTAATTACTCACTGAATGCTTGATGGGTCATGTGTCCCGCGAAACACACGCTGAAACTACGACGTTGGTACAACGTTCGAACAATTTTAACACGCCTAACCAGTTATAACAACCAATATAGCAAGTTGTAACAACGTTCTAATACGTCATAAACACGTTAAGCCAAGATGTAACAACTTTATTACAAGTTGTAACAAGCGGAAAATAGAGACAGTTTCGGTTTGTGTTTCCAGGGGTCTTTGTAATTATGACTTAACGAGTGGTTGTGGAGACAGTTTGTTGTCTGTGGGAGACAAGACTGTGATTAACGTAAAGAAAGTGTTGCTGACTGCTGTTGACAGCCAATTAACCTAAGTGTCCATGTGTTCATTAGTGTAATTAAATTGTCAAGTGTATTTTAACGTTCCGAAGACGAAGTGTTAACGTAAACGTAAGAATTTGATAAGGGGTTCCTGGAGTTGCCAGTAACCCACCAAGACGTAGGGATCTTATCGCAGTGGGGCTGCAGGAGTTTGTTGCAGATTGTGTTTATTGATTTACTTTGCAGAGGGCTGCGAGTAACTTCTTTGTGATTGCATTTGTGGCATCCTCTGTGAACACTCCATATTGTTCAGTTTAGTTCATGTATTCAGCCTGAAGTGGTAGGATCCTGTGGTTATACTTGAGAGCGGCACTTGACACGAGACGGTGCGACACTTGGCTGTTGAATAGTCGTCTTTAATGTGTCACAGGAAGGACTTAATGTTACGTCATTGTTACCATTGTTGTTGTAGAAGCATTAGTGCTTGTTGAATAAATTGTTCTGTTAAATGGAATCTCATTATGTTACACCCTGCAATATTACTGATTGACACGTTCTGCCACGTTACCTGTGAATTTTATAATTGAAAGCCTGCTTATAGATTCGAACCTAATTCATAGCACCACACATTAAATGATTTTGTGTGAGAATCAGTGGGTTACCCTTACTAGTGCTTTGGCACTCGAGGAACCCGACGACTCGGTGGATAGGACTTCAACTTGACTGAAGAACCAGCGGTTGCTCCCGCCTTTCTTTGCCACTGGTTTAAAGTATGAGCTGCCTTCGACACTTAACGTGTTGGCTAAACAGTCCTTTCTGCCTTTTGGTAAAACTTTTCCCAGAAAGGGAAATAAGGTTCAGGAAAAAGAAAATTCTCAGTCAGCAAGTATCTCGTGCCACGTTCTACCATGTGTCAGAATGCATCACAACAAGTTTGAAGGCCAAGTATACACTATTCAGGAGACATCCGCATGCAGGTGCTTCAGGCGGTGGTGTGAGGATACCCAAGGAGGGCTGGCTAGGATATATTGGTAAGGGCACCGTTATTGAAACCATCGTTCACCGAAAATTGAGACCAATGTCGGATAGATCTATAAGATCTCTATGATCTCATAGAGATGATCATCTCTATGAGTCGGACTTCGATATTTTGGAGATTTGCATTGGTGACTCTTTTGATTTAATATAAATGGAGTCTTTCCATACAGAAGACCTTCGTCCTTTATTGCATAAAAACGCCTCAACTGTGCAACTTTACACAGTTTAGATTCAATAATATTATCTTTCGTTTCCTTCTTTTCAATTTCCGGTTGGTGCTTTTCATGT
>NC_091188.1:19468383-19480883 GCF_040958095.1 Procambarus clarkii
GACCGGGAGGGGTCCGTTACTCAACGGGTGGACCGGGAGGGGTCCGTTACTCAACGGGTGGACCGGGAGGGGTCCGTTACTCAACGGGTGGACCGGGAGGGGTCCGTTACTCAACGGGTGGACCGGGAGGGGTCCGTTACTCAACGGGTGGACCGGGAGGGGTCCGTTACTCAACGGGTGGACCGGGAGGGGTCCGTTACTCAACGGGTGGACCGGGAGGGGTCCGTTACTCAACGGGTGGACCGGGAGGGGTCCGTTACTAACCCGGTGGACCAGGAGGGGTCCGTTACTAAAACGGGTGGACCAGGAGGGGTCCGTTACTCAACGGGTGGACCAGGAGGGGTCCATTACTAACCCGGTGGACCAGGAGGGGTCCGTTACTAACCCGGTGGACCAGGAGGGGTCCGTTACTAACCCGGTGGACCAGGAGGGGTCCGTTACTAAAACGGGTGGACCAGGAGGGGTCCGTTACTAACCCGGTGGACCAGGAGGGGTCCGTTACTAACCCGGTGGACCAGGAGGGGTCTGTTACTAACCCGGTGGACCAGGAGGGGTCCGTTACTAACCCGGTGGACCAGGAGGGGTCCGTTACTAACCCGGTGGACCAGGAGGGGTCCGTTACTAAAACGGGTGGACCAGGAGGGGTCCGTTACTAACCCGGACGACCAGGAGGGGTCCGTTACTAAAACGGGTGGACCGGGAGGGGTCCGTTACTCAACGGGTGGACTAGGAGGGGTCCGTTACTAACCCGGTGGACCAGGAGGGGTCCGTTACTAAAACGGGTGGACCAGGAGGGGTCCGTTACTAAAACGGGTGGACCAGGAGGGGTCCGTTACTAAAACGGGTGGACCGGGAGGGGTCCGTTACTCAACGGGTGGACCGGGAGGGGTCCGTTACTCAACGGGTGGACCGGGAGGGGTCCGTTACTCAACGGGTGGACCGGGAGGGGTCCGTTACTCAACGGGTGGACCAGGAGGGGTCCGTTACTCAACGGGTGGACCGGGAGGGGTCCGTTACTAACCCGGTGGACCAGGAGGGGTCCGTTACTAAAACGGGTGGACCAGGAGGGGTCCGTTACTAACCCGGTGGACCAGGAGGGGCCCGTTACTAAAACGGGTGGACCAGGAGGGGTCCGTTACTAAAACGGGTGGACCGGGAGGGGGCCGTTACTCAACGGGTGGACCGGGAGGGGTCCGTTACTCAACGGGTGGACCGGGAGGGGTCCGTTACTCAACGGGTGGACCGGGAGGGGTCCGTTACTCAACGGGTGGACCAGGAGGGGTCCGTTACTCAACGGGTGGACCGGGAGGGGTCCGTTACTCAACGGGTGGACCAGGAGGGGTCCGTTACTCAACGGGTGGACCGGGAGGGGTCCGTTACTCAACGGGTGGACCGGGAGGGGTCCGTTACTCAACGGGTGGACCGGGAGGGGTCCGTTACTCAACGGGAGGACCGGGAGGGGTCCGTTACTAACCCGGTGGACCAGGAGGGGTCCGTTACTAAAACGGGTGGACCAGGAGGGGTCCGTTACTCAACGGGTGGACCAGGAGGGGTCCATTACTAACCCGGTGGACCAGGAGGGGTCCGTTACTAACCCGGTGGACCAGGAGGGGTCCGTTACTAACCCGGTGGACCAGGAGGGGTCCGTTACTAACCCGGTGGACCAGGAGGGGTCCGTTACTCAACGGGTGGACCAGGAGGGGTCCGTTACTCAACGGGTGGACCAGGAGGGGTCCGTTACTGAACGGGTGGACCGGGGAAGGTGCAGGAAGGAGGGAGGTGGGGTGGTCACCACTTCGTCACCACCGATACAATGACCACTATCACGTCCAGTAGTGGAGAACATAACTACTGTTAGGCAGATAAAGAATCGGGACAAAAATCGTCAAGAAATTAAATTAATTTTGAAATGGTAAAAAATCTGCAATTACTTTTTTCAGGGATATTCCTGCACGAGGCCCTAAGCCTCTTGCTGGCCCACTAAGTGTTGCTTGTTTCTGTTTTATTTAGGTGGAATTTGAGTATTTATGACTCGTATGGTCGCTTCAGTAAGATTTTGCCCCATGTGATTAACAACTTCTGCTCTGTTGAATCTAAGTTGAAATCTTATTGTGTTATAATGCACTGTGTTAGATTATGTTCCAGTGGTCTGTCGGCATTTCTCCAGTGTTGACATTTCATCTCATCTTCTAGAACCTGTAAGCATATTTCCCAGGCACATGTGTATCCAAGCCTGATGCGATGTAAGCGTACTTCTGTTGGTCTACTGCTACCTTTCATCAAAATAAGTAGTTCATAGTTGATTGAATTCTTCTAGCAAACCGCAGATCTTGATGTTGCAACTGCTGTGTTGTGGTTACTGTACATCTTCTGCATTGCTCTATTTCTAATTACTTTCTTAATCTGTGATAGATTCTGTGGTATATAAATGTATACTTTTCTTCTCTTAGTTGCAAGTTTTGCAACTTCATCTGCAATGTCATTTCTTATTATTCCCACATGACTTGGCACCCAGTTTGATAAGTACCCAACGGCTTTGACGTTTGTGTGTTTGCATTAATGATGATTTTTGTGATCAAATGGATGTTGTCACGTATGGGTTCTTGTTGCACGGTTTCAATGGGAGTTCTCTAATCTGTCTGTATAACAACATGTCGGTCCTCAGCTAAAGCATGTTCTTAAGCCTTTTGAATTGCTAGCATCTCTCTTTGTAAAGTTGAACACCCATTTGACAGTCTACAACTATTTGCAGAGTTTCCTGCCTTAACTGCAGCTCCGGTTTCTTGTCCCCCTGCAGGTCTACTAATCCATCTGTAATGTGAAGCTGTCAAATGCCAAGTTTGCTTCTATATGCATCTGAGCAATATCACGTAGCAGATGAGGATTAGTCTGGTTCTTTTTTCCCTCAAGAGCCATGATCATAAAGTCTGCTGGTTGCAATTCCCTAGGGGCTTGCATAACGAAGTCTGCAGGTATTTCGTTGACGCCCCTCTCAGTGACGGTATTTGTTATATCAAATTTATTGATGGTGTTTATTGCATAATGGGTCCACCTGTTGCTATTGGAGACTTCTGTCCCTAGTTAGTGCTCAAGTGATTATATCTTTAAGTGAACTAATTCTAGGTCTAATCAATATCTTGGTCAGCAATACATGCAGCAATCGCTTTTACCCTTAATTCAATCGACGTTAGCTTGGTTTCTAGTCCAAGGTTCAGTATTTTAGTCCATCTGGGAGCCCCTGTTATGACTCGCATTGCATCATTTTGAATAACCTCAACGTTTGCCCACTGGCCAGGAGAAAGAGTAGGTCAGGAGCTGCACAATAAACTTGGGAATGAACAACGTGTATGTAAAACATTCTTAACACTGTGTCCCGCTCCAAGATGGGGCCCTGTGATTACTCTCATTATGTTCAGTCGTGATTTTGCTTCCTCCTTCAGATATTGAATTTGCTTGTTGAATGTCATTTTAGAATCTATTCACACTCCAAGATATTAATATTGTGCAACCCACTGAAGGTTAATGTCTTGAATGCGTTGGTGCCTGTCGGGAGTGTTACCACCTAGTCTCAATGCCTTAGACTTCTCTGCAGATATTTTTAGCCCTAAAATGCTGCATTCAGATGTTACTTTAACGCTCCTTGTGCTTTATTTACAAGTGATGGACCTGTAATGACTAATGCTATATCAGCATAGCTTAGCCATTTAACCCCTTCTGCAAATGTCATGGTAGCGAAGTTTTCCATAAGGATATTAAAAAGACTAGGACTGAGGATTCCTCCTTGTGGAGTACCATTCTCATGCAAGTGGTAGTCCGACACTTGTCTTTCCAACTTTACTCTGGCATTCTTGTGACTTAGGTAATCTTGAATCTATGCTAGCATATTTCCCTTTTCACCTTTTTTTAACTAAAGTGTGAAAATTGCTTACAGGCTTGCAAGTTCGAATGCTTATTCTAGATCAAGGAAGATCAATATAGCTGGACCTGAGTTAACTGTTCCTAGTAATGTTGCTATGCAGTTGGAAGTACCTACTCTTCTAGTGAATTCAAGTATGTGTTTATGTAGGTCTCCAGTCTTCCACAGGAGCCTATTTAAGACCATCTGTTCTGCAGTTTTACTAATGCATGATGTTAATGAAATGGGTCTGTAATTGCCAGGTTCTTTCGGCTTAGGAATCGGAATGATGTCCGCTTTCTTCCAAGAGGTTGGTACTTTGCCTTGCTGCCAAGATGCACTGATAACGTTCAATATCCCTTGTTCTCCAGCAGGACCTGCATGATCATTGAGTATGTAATGTTATCAACACCTGGTGCAGTGTCCTTACCAAGGTTTTTGGGTCTGATTAGTTCTTGTTTGGTGAAGGAATAGTCACATTCGTCATTTGTAGCTATGTTCTCGTGGATAGCTGTCAACCTTTCTTCTTTTAATTATTCTTCCTGCCTTCTGACCATTGCAGGAAGCTGATATGAAGCTGCTCTTTCTGCAAATTGGAGAGCAAGTCTCTCAGTCTCCTACAATGGTTGAATACATGCCTGTGATCGGGCTGGTCGACCTGATATGGTTTTTAATCTGACCCCATTATCTTGCCAAAACTAATAAGTTCATTTAAAGTTTGACACCACTCAAACCATCTTGCCTCCTTTACTTCTCTAGAAACTCGTCTTGCTTCAGATATCACCGCTCTTAGTAGAGTTCTTCCTTCTGATGTGGGGTTTCTTTTTAAATGTTGACTCTGTGGTTATGTTCTATAACTACATTACTATGGAACCAATAGTTCTTTTGTTATGTGTTTCCTAGGATAATGATTGGAATAGCTTTGTTTGCAGCAGCTGCCATGGCTTCCTGCAGATTGGTCTCGTCTATGTCCAAATCCTCAGGTGGTGTGATTGTTGCAAACCATTTTTCAAGTTTCCCTTGGTATATATTCCATTTGGCCTTTTTTAAACTCCACCTAGGTTGTGTAGGTGGTGTAGGAGGTCATTCTATGTTTAGTGTTGTGACAGTAGCATAGTGGTCATTGGCGATCACCGGGTCTACCTCCCACTTCGCCTGATGCTTGAGTGCTGTTAAGATTAATGTAAGATCAAGGGAACCCCCTTGAATGTGAGTAGGTTCCCCAGTGGTAAGAAGTGTAATTTCAGGTACTTCTCGCAGAGCTGCAGCTAAATGGTGCCAATCTGCATTGGCTGGCCCAGTTGCACCTACCTCTTGATGATGAGCATTAAAATCCCCAGCAATAATTACATTTTCCTGCGTGGCCAAGGCAAGCACTGCCTCTAGTTTACATGTATGGCGCTTGGAGACGTTGTATATGAGGAGCTAAATATTAGCCATATTCACTGTTCCTGCTAATACCTTTAATTTATCCCCACATGAAACTGGGTCTATTTGTTTGCTGTGTATGGTATTTCTGACTCGAGTCATTAACCCTCTTTGTCTTCCCTGTTCATACGGTATAATATAGTGCTGATATCCAGCTAATCTGAAGGATATCGTGTCCGAGAAAAGAATTTCTTCCAAAACGAATTTAACTGCTTTTGTACCGATTGCAGCTTCCTGAAGGGTGTGGTTTCTTTCCAAGACCTTGTTTGTTCCACTGCAGTATTCGTAATATCCAGACGATGGTTTCGGTTGGTGTTGCCTGTTCTAGTAGAACTCCTCATCAGAATCGACGTCTATATTCTCCACCTCAAGTCGTGTCGCTGCAAATCGGACTGCACTGATTGCTTATGGTCATTCCCTGCATTGTTGGAATCTGTTCAGCCCTGTTGTCCAATCACTTGCTGTTGGTATTGCTGCACATTGGGCAGCAGTGATTGCTCGTGGCCGTTTCTTGTCTTGTCGGAATCTGTGCATCTCCGCCATCCAGTATTTCGTTTCTATGATGCTGCATATCGGGCTGCATTGATTGTTCATGCCCGCCTCTTGTGTTGTTGGAACCTGTGCATCAATGCTGTTTAATACTTCTTTGTTGGTGTTGTTGCATATCAGACTGCATTGACTGTTGATGTCTTTCTCTTGTGTTGTAAGATTCTGTGATCTTGAGTGGTCACTGCTTCTTGCAGTTGTTTTTGTGAAAGTTGATGGTCTGGTGTCTTGACTACCCGACTGTTGTTGGTAGTCTGTATGTCCATGTCACTTTGATTATTCTCTTGTGCTTCATCTTGTCTCAGACTGTCTATTTCTTGTGTAACTGTGGTCTGCTGCACGATCTTGTCCATTATTTCTCAACTGATTTCTTGAGTGTTTTTGTGAGGCGTCCTGCGTCATCTGTAGGCAATTGATAATGGTCTCTGCCACGATCTTCACGATGTTTTTCAGCTGGACCTCGATAAAACTAAATTTTGTTGTGCTGATTCCGAACGTAATTGCTTTTTGCTTTTGTTGTATTCGTGCAGAATTTTTTGTTGTATGTTCTGATTTGGAATTGATAGATTCGGGAAATTTTGTTCTGTGAGAGTGGGTGTGTGTTGTGGCTGGGCACGAGTGTTCCAGACGTTGGTGTTGGGGTATGTGGTGCTGGTCTGTGTGTTTATCCTGCTGTTTATCTTGGCTGTCTGCACCTTTTCTTTCCGTGCAGAGCAGGTTGTGCTCCAGGCATGATGTGTGCCTCCACAATTTGGACATTTGTCTGTTGTGGTCTGGTTTGCCTTGTGATTGGCTATACAGTCTTTCAGTTGGATGCTTCAGGCTGCACACACTGCAACTCTCCTGTCCGGTGCAGCGTGATTGATGGTGGCCGTATTTCTGACATCTGAAGCACCTCATGGGTTCCGGGACGTATGATCTCTGTTGGTATATTAACCAAATTCCAGGATTGAATGTTTCTGGCACATGTCCTATGACTGTCACTAGAACCTGACATGTCGCTTCTTTGTCTACTTGAGTGCGGCATCGTTCCGCATTCAAGATTTGCTTGTGTTCTAGTAATGGATCTAGTGGAAAGTCGATTGGGTATCCCAACAGCACGACTCGTGTGCGCCTTTCTGAAGGGTCCAGCTTTTCCAAGCATACAAGTTTCCCTTGCAGGACTGATACTTTTTCTAAGTAATGTGAAGTCTATTGGTTTCGTGATGTCATAATAATTCCTCCTTATAGGTTGACTGTGATGGAAAGGTTGAGCTGTGGTTGCTTCTTTTTCATTGCCGTTGCTACTCCATATACTGTAGGAAAGTCATTTGTCTGCATTATCTTGAATTTTGGAAGATGTGCAGATTTTTGGCCAGTCTGGTGTGAGATTAGTGGTGTCCTCTCCTGTCTCATACTGTTGTCCTGTAGCTGGGTTGTGGAAAGAGGTACTTAGTCTGACACTAGTTGGTGTGTGACTGATAGTGTCCTCTCTAGGTCCATTATATCTGGTGTCTTGCTGGTAGAAGCACGTGGTGAAGCCTCGATAGCAGTTTTCTTCGATGCCTGCTGCACCTCGGTCCATTGTCCCTCCTCGTCTGAAAGGTGCCTCCATTGGTTCTTTCTCTTTGACTTCCCCATGACGTCTTCCCGAAGTGAGGCCCGATTTACTACCCCTACCTAATGGCCGAGGCACTCCTAGGCCTGGAGAAATTCATTCCCCCTCTAACGGAGGTCGTAAAATGATTTCTCCTGGTTGAATAAGGGATATCTAACACCTAATTGAGCAGTTTGGTCTACCTTTCCCTGTAAGGCTCAGTACATCTTCTAAGGTGCCCCCTTGTGGCGATTCCTGCAGGTTATCCTCTCGCCCTTCAGGGTAGGACTCTAAGTGACCTAAGTAATCTCATTCTAACGGCAGTTTCTATCGCCTGTGTACTGGGATGCGCAGAATACCCGTCAGCTGGATAGCAGATAATCAACTACGTTGTTTGTCCATCAATTGTAAACGAAATCGATATTGTTTCCTTCCAAACAAGATATTCTCTGGGTCTTGGAGTAGTGATGTGTTCTTCCTCACAAAAATGCGATGATTCGAGCTGGTAGGAGCTCAGAATCTTAAGTTTTCCAGGGAACAAAACCGTATGCGGCCAGCTAGCAATGGCGCCGGCAGCTAGAATCTTGCAATTACTGATGAAGGACCCAGAGATGTAGGCTATGACCTTGATACACCAGAACTACATTACTAACCCAACGTCAGCTCAGCATAATGTCTGGATCCGGATGGAGGACATTGAGGCATTCGACGTTACAGCCCCGAGATGACGATCCACACACCAGAGCACCACACCACGGTACCATACCAGGACGCCACACCAGGAGACTTCTCCAGGCCATCTCACACAAGGATACAACACCAGGGCATCACACAAGGGTACCACACAAAGGCACTTCACAGGACATCACTCCAGTGCACCACACCAGGGCTACACCATGGCTCCACACCCGGACACCACTCCAGGGTACCACACTAGAGCCCCAAACAAAAACATCAAAGCATTACACCACATCAGGATACAACACTTGGAACTACAACAGAACCACACCAGTGGACAATAATAGGGGCCACACCATGGTGCCATGCCAGAGCTCCTTACCATCGCCAAACCATGGCACCATAACTGTTAAACCAGGGTACCACACCCGACTACTACACTAGGGCACAACACCAGGTGCCCCCACACCAGGGGCCCCAGGCTAGGGCTCCACACCAGGGCAAAATAAATCCATCCACATTAAGGCACTACATCAGAGAACCACACCAGGGGCACCACACCATGTCCACAACACTGTACCGTAACATAACAACACAAGAGCCACACCAGGACTTACTGTGGGTCACTTCAGGGCACTACATCTTGGTACCACAGGAGAGCATCACAGTAGGACACAAAACGAGGACATCGCTCCAAGGCACCACACCATGGTATCACACCAGAGAACCACACCAGGAACACCACAACATGAAATCATACGAAGGAACACCACCAGGGGACCACACCAGAGTACCAAACTAGGACGCCACACAAGAGCGCCACATCATTCTACAATACCAACGCCACAACATGGCACACCCTTGTCGATTTACTTCATCTGGGTTGCAATTATCGGTAAGCTACGCCTTTATTTCGAATCCTCTTAGTCATGAATGTCCCCTAAAGGTAAGGCATGTAATATACGGGTCCTTTTCAGGGATCTCTGCATTAAATTAATTTTATGCAGGGGGCCCTAAATAGTACAGAACCTTGGAGTAGGTAACTTGAGTAAGTAGCCCAAATGGTTTAGCGTGGAACAATTCATATAGAGGATCTACGTCAACACAGTGAGTACAACAAAATAAATGTTTATGTAGAGTACTTAATTGTTAATACACTTGGAACAACGTGAGTCACGTGACTGGTGTGGGCAGGAGGTAAAATTGCACCACAGACTCTTGCCCGTCTGGCAGACCGACCGGCAGACCGACCACGCGTCTTAACACATTACACAACAGTCAGCCAGACAGACCAGACCCAACACTGCCGCTCCCAAGGTAATTAATGCGAGTTTCTTTCCAGGTTACCCGAAGGTTTTATGACATCCACAGAATATCTCTATAATGACACATTAGATGACGGACGGACGGGGGTGTGTGTGAGTGTGTTTACTAGTTGTGTTTTTACGGGGGTTGAGCTTTGCTCTTTCGGCCCGCCTCTCAACTGTCAATCAACTGTTTACTACTATTTTTTTTTCCCCCCACACCACACACCCCAGGAAGCAGCCCGTGACAGCTGACTAACTCCCAGGGGCACTTAGGGTGAAAGAAACTTTGCCCATTTGTTTCTGCCTCGTGCGGGAATCGAACCCGCGCCACACACACACACACACACACACACACACACACACACACACAGAGAGAGACAGAGACAGACAGAGACAGAGAGAGAGAGACAGAGAGAGAGAGAGAGACAGAGAGAGAGAGACAGAGAGAGAGAGAGAGACAGAGAGAGAGAGACAGAGAGAGAGAGACAGAGAGAGAGAGACAGAGAGAGAGAGAGAGAGAGACAGAGAGAGAGAGAGAGAGAGAGAGACAGAGAGAGAGAGAGAGAGAGAGAGACAGAGAGAGAGAGAGACAGAGAGAGAGAGAGAGAGAGAGAGAGACAGAGAGAGAGAGAGAGAGAGAGAGAGACAGAGAGAGAGAGAGAGAGAGAGAGACAGAGAGAGAGAGAGAGACAGAGAGACAGAGAGAGAGAGAGAGAGAGAGAGAGAGACAGAGAGAGAGAGACAGAGAGAGACAGAGAGAGAGAGAGAGAGAGAGAGAGAGACAGAGAGAGAGAGAGACAGAGAGAGACAGAGAGAGAGAGACAGAGAGAGAGAGAGAGAGAGAGAGAGACAGAGAGAGAGAGACAGAGAGAGAGAGACAGAGAGAGAGAGACAGAGACAGAGAGAGAGAGACAGAGAGAGAGAGAGAGAGACAGAGAGAGAGAGAGAGAGACAGAGAGAGAGAGAGAGACAGAGAGAGAGAGAGACAGAGAGAGAGAGAGACAGAGAGAGAGAGAGACAGAGAGAGAGACAGAGAGAGAGAGACAGAGAGAGAGAGACAGAGAGAGAGAGACAGAGAGAGAGAGACAGAGAGAGAGAGACAGAGAGAGAGAGACAGAGAGAGAGAGACAGAGAGAGAGAGACAGAGAGAGAGAGAGACAGAGAGAGAGAGAGACAGAGAGAGAGAGAGACAGAGAGAGAGAGAGACAGAGAGAGAGAGAGACAGAGAGAGAGAGACAGAGAGAGAGAGAGACAGAGAGAGAGAGAGACAGAGAGAGAGAGAGACAGAGAGAGAGAGAGACAGAGAGAGACAGAGAGAGAGAGAGACAGAGAGAGAGAGACAGAGAGAGAGAGAGACAGAGAGAGAGAGAGACAGAGAGAGAGAGAGACAGAGAGAGAGAGAGACAGAGAGAGACAGAGAGAGAGAGAGACAGAGAGAGACAGAGAGAGAGAGACAGAGAGAGAGAGAGAGAGAGAGAGAGACAGAGAGAGAGAGAGACAGAGAGAGAGAGAGACAGAGAGAGAGAGAGACAGAGAGAGAGAGAGACAGAGAGAGACAGAGAGAGAGAGACAGAGAGAGAGAGAGAGAGAGAGAGAGAGACAGAGAGAGAGAGACAGAGAGAGAGAGACAGAGAGAGAGAGACAGAGACAGAGAGAGAGAGACAGAGAGAGAGAGAGAGAGACAGAGAGAGAGAGAGAGAGACAGAGAGAGAGAGAGACAGAGAGAGAGAGAGACAGAGAGAGAGAGAGACAGAGAGAGAGAGAGACAGAGAGAGAGAGAGACAGAGAGAGAGACAGAGAGAGAGAGACAGAGAGAGAGAGACAGAGAGAGAGAGACAGAGAGAGAGAGACAGAGAGAGAGAGACAGAGAGAGAGAGACAGAGAGAGAGAGACAGAGAGAGAGAGAGACAGAGAGAGAGAGAGACAGAGAGAGAGAGAGACAGAGAGAGAGAGAGACAGAGAGAGAGAGAGACAGAGAGAGAGAGAGAGACAGAGAGAGAGAGAGACAGAGAGAGAGAGAGACAGAGAGAGAGAGAGACAGAGAGAGAGAGAGAGACAGAGAGAGAGAGAGACAGAGAGAGAGAGAGACAGAGAGAGAGAGAGACAGAGAGAGACAGAGAGAGAGAGAGACAGAGAGAGAGAGAGACAGAGAGAGAGAGAGACAGAGAGAGAGAGAGACAGAGAGAGAGACAGAGAGAGAGAGACAGAGAGAGAGAGACAGAGAGAGAGAGACAGAGAGAGAGAGACAGAGAGAGAGAGAGAGAGACAGAGAGAGAGAGAGACAGAGAGAGAGAGAGACAGAGAGAGAGAGAGACAGAGAGAGAGAGAGACAGAGAGAGAGACAGAGAGAGAGAGACAGAGAGAGAGAGACAGAGAGAGAGAGACAGAGAGAGAGAGACAGAGAGAGAGAGACAGAGAGAGAGAGAGACAGAGAGAGAGAGAGACAGAGAGAGAGAGAGACAGAGAGAGACAGAGAGAGAGAGAGACAGAGAGAGAGAGAGACAGAGAGAGAGAGAGACAGAGAGAGAGAGAGACAGAGAGAGAGACAGAGAGAGAGAGACAGAGAGAGAGAGACAGAGAGAGAGAGACAGAGAGAGAGAGACAGAGAGAGAGAGAGAGAGACAGAGAGAGAGAGAGACAGAGAGAGAGAGAGACAGAGAGAGAGAGAGACAGAGAGAGAGAGAGACAGAGAGAGAGACAGAGAGAGAGAGACAGAGAGAGAGAGACAGAGAGAGAGAGACAGAGAGAGAGAGACAGAGAGAGAGAGACAGAGAGAGAGAGACAGAGAGAGAGAGACAGAGAGAGAGAGACAGAGAGAGAGAGAGACAGAGAGAGAGAGAGACAGAGAGAGAGAGAGACAGAGAGAGAGAGAGACAGAGAGAGAGAGAGACAGAGAGAGAGAGACAGAGAGAGAGAGAGACAGAGAGAGAGAGAGACAGAGAGAGAGAGAGACAGAGAGAGAGAGAGACAGAGAGAGACAGAGAGAGAGAGAGACAGAGAGAGAGAGACAGAGAGAGAGAGAGACAGAGAGAGAGAGAGACAGAGAGAGAGAGAGACAGAGAGAGAGAGA
>NC_091188.1:19488383-19588383 GCF_040958095.1 Procambarus clarkii
TGGTACCTCTAATAACGAATTTAATCCGTTCCATGTTCGTCATGTGAAACGGACGTCATACAAAACGAATGTCCCCATTTAACCACTGTGATGCACTGTGTTTATTGTGAAATTCCCCCAGTGTGCATGACATCAAATGTTCCCAAAAAATCATTTTCCTTTGTAAAATGATACAAAGGAAACCCTTCCCTGAACATATCTATGTAAAAATAATTACCACATTCCACTTACTTTGGCTGTGAGGACGGGGACAAGGTGCTCTGTGACGTCATCAGGGGCTGGACGCCCATGGGTGATGCTCCCAGACATGGTCGCGCAGGCCATTCAAGCACCGCGAGTTGCCACAAATATATTTTCAAATATTTTTCGTATGTATTTCCAATGCGGTTTTATTTGTTTCTTTTATCGTATATGATGCATATTTGTGACCTTTACAATATGTATACAGTAGAATATTCATAATTTTCCATGGAACTTCGATACATGTGTCAGTAAAGTTTCCACAATAAATGTTTATTGTCACAATATTACGTGGTAAAAATTCATTAAAATTACAGTATGTACAGTTTCACATACTATATACACAGTAACACACTGTATTACACACTCAGTACTTTGGAGGTGCGTAATAATCAACGAAGTACTCCGTGGTACACAGCACGACTTTGCTCTCGTTGCACCAGCAACAAATAGATTTTTGCCTCCTGTTTCATCGTTCTGTGTGCTTGCAAATAATGCACTCGCGTGCACCCTTGACTTTAGTACTTGTAGGTGGTATGTAGCCAAGCTTGTAAAGCATAAAGTAGTATTGAAACGATTATAGGAAACGCTCAGTTTGTAAGGTAGTCTTGAAAAGATCGCTTTGTAAGGTCCCACACAGGAAGAGATTCAGCTAGCCTCAAAGAGTGTCCGTCAGTCAGGAAGAGATTCAAGTATTCTTGAAAATAGCTATGGAAAACACCACTATGGAAGCCGCTAACACTGTTCATCTATGCTACTTGTATCAGATGCATCATCACTGAACGCAGAAAACGATTCATCTACGTATTATGTATATAAATTGGAGATGGCAAGTGTGGGGCTCAGAGCTACAACTGGATACGCTCGCTGTATCATGCTCATAGGTGCTGTATCACTTGCATCCGACCGTTGTGTTAAGTACTTATTGCGCCTAACTTCAATATTATGACCCTAATGTTCTTCAAACAATAAGGCCTGAATATCAACGACTGAGCGCAATCTTTCAACACCGTGTCGGACAGGTGTTTGGAAGCCAGAGGCACGAGTGCCACAAATGGGTGCTAATGCTGTACTAACCCAGTCAGCAGCCCTTGTCTTTAATATTCGTAATAGCAAAAGGTTCGTTCAGTGTTTGTCGGGTAGGCTGCTCTATTATGACTATCTTTCTTTGTTTCAAATGTGTTCCATTTGTTTTGTATTTGTCACTTACGTCTCATATTGTGGTTGGTGTTGTCGTTGATCCTTCTTTATGGACAACCCAACCCAAAACTCGGTAGAGTGCTTATACTTTACCAGGAGATCACCCAGGGGCACTTCTGGCTCTTGGAGAGGGGCTCAACGTCACATGTTTAAGGGATGCGGCTCCAATACGTAGCCTCGTTGTCACGTGCACACACCCACTTGAACCGCTGTGACTCCCCACTTTCTCCTTATGTGATATGATCTCTTCAATCCCCTTTGACTTATTATTATTCCGTTCTACCCAGTCCATAGCTGTGGTTCTTGGTTCTTTCTCTCTCTCTCTCCTTCTTTCCTACTTCCTGGGAAGCCTCACTAGGACAAGGGCAAACACCAGCAAATTTGAATACATTTACTGGACAAAGCACATACACAATACATACACACATATGATAATAATAATAATAATAATGAATCCTACACTCAATACTATTTCAGTCAGGTTGCTTTCCAACACCATCAGAACTCTATCATCTACTTATCAAGTGATATCCTATCTCCTGATTCACCACCTAATACTACCAACCTCCTCAAGTAGGTCAAGTCTTATGAAACAATGTTGCATTATCAGCAAGAGAATATATATCTATAAACATGTGCAAGGAAAACCAGCGTATGAATGCAATAACACAAATATTAGTATAAATGTTCCTTCATATACAACAATGATCAATCGATCACCCTATCACTCCTAGAACACATATATATGTCTCTGCAGGTAATCCAGCCTACGACTGTAACTCTATACTTCAGTATAAGTACTCCTTGGCACAAAAATGGCAAACTTTCGCTCACCTTTCACTGCGTCTATGACGTATAATGACAACCAAACACACTACCAACTCCCTACAAGTTGGGAGAACTTGTAGGGAGTTGGAACTTCCAGAACTTCCCAGAACCAGAACTTCCCTTCCACATCTGGAAGCTCACTACCCTGATATCTTCAGGCTCTGCCGGGTTTATCTACCAGGATCCTCCGCAGCTCCTCCAGGCTGCTGCACTTGAGCAACAGTGGTGCTTCACCACTTCTACCAGGGTCCTTCACAGCGCTCCTGGCTGCTACATCATGAAGTCTTCCTTGAACAACAATGGTGCTTCACCACTTGTATCACAAAAGCATGTAAACTCTGCTCCACTGCTTCTCTCGCAGCTTGAGGTCCAACTCCTCACTATAGGGACTGCTCTTCCACAGAGCTCAGTACCTTCCACAACCTTGGAGTCTCATCAACTACTCCCTCTCTGCTGGCTTCGAAGTTCCAGCAACTTCTTCCCCAGACAAACCTTTCCAACCCCCCTTACGCCAATAAAAACGTTTTCCCTTTAAACACAAACGAAAATAACCACACAATATGTTCGCACCTAACATCTCTTTGCTCTCTACATACTGTGAGAGTGGACTCCCCTGTTTGGGCTGGTCCATGCTCTGCCTTGCCCGGCGGGCAGCTCCTCACTCTAGGAGCTGTCCTTCCCCGCCAGTCAGTTGGCTCTAGGCGGTCGACGGGAGAGGATACACTGCTCGTCCCTCCAGCTGTCTCTCTCATCTCCGTCGTCTTATTTAGGCTTCCTGCCTTACCAAAACATGTCTAATGTATCAATAAACATTCGCTATGATCGCTGGGCACACGATCATATAGGCAATCACTGTAAACTGGTTAAAATTATGCTTACCACAAAAAGGTCTCCTGTAGGGCACTCTCCCTCTGACGAAGTCTGACCAGGGCGCTCCCACGGCCCACAATATTGTCTCTGGGCGGCTTAAACTCTCCTTGCCATCCAGGACTTGAGACCACACATTCCCAGCTCGATTCCACAGCTGGAACGTCTGCACACTTCCTTTCTCTTGAAGGTATATCACCTAGGGGTTCCTCTCTGACAGGAGCTCACACAGAGCACAGCTTCCCCTCACGATGTCTGGTACTCAAGTGACAAGCTCCTCTCAGGCGAGCCTCACACCACCACCAATCTCTCCACATCTTGTGTCAAGTCAGTTACTTATTTTCTTATTCACTGCCCATTATCTTAAATTTTTTATCAAATCCAATCAATTATTTTACATCTGTATCTTTAACTCTATATTTACTAGACCTTCTAGTCAGGTCAGGCCCGATAGAATAATTCTCAAAGGGGAGACTCGTTTTTCGGCTGCCTGGGATCATAACACTCCCTCCCCCTTGTTTTTGAGAATTATTCTAGTGGCTAGGTTCGAGATAACGTATCAGCTACTACATTGTCTCACCCCCTTATGTGCATTATCACCAGGTCATACTCTTGGAGCAATAAAAACCATCTGGTTAACCTCTGGTTCGCATGCTTCATTTTCTCAGGAAAACTAGGGGATTATGGTTTGTATACACTGTCACTGGGTGTCCTCCCCCACTCACATACACTTCAAAATGTTTCAATGCCATCACCAGGGCCAAAGTCTCTCTCTCGACCGTACTGTACGACCTCTGGTGCTTACCGAACTGCTTCAAGAAGAAGAGCACGGGGCGGTAAATTCCACCATTCTGCTGCATCAGTACAGCTCCTTCCTCCCCTATATCACTGGCATCTACAAATAACGTAAACGGCGCTCCAAAATCTGGCGACACTAGTACAGGCACCTCAGTCAACAGTCTTTTGGTCTTTTCAAACGCTTCTTGTGCTGTTCCATTCCACTCCCACTTCTTGCTCTTTGATAGCAAACTCATCATAGGAGCGGCTATGGTGGAGAAATTTCCGCAGAACTTCCGGTAATATCCAATCATACCGAGGTATCTCAACAATTCTTTCTTACTCCTGGGCACCAGGAAGATATCGATGGCCTCCACCTTTGTTCTTACCAGAGCAACCTCGCCTTGCCCTACTATATATCCAAGGTACTCCAGGCGGGCTCTCCCGAACTCGCTTTTTGCTAAGTTGATCGTCATGTTGGCCTTCTCCAGTCGATCGAACAAATCTAAAAGTCGATCCACGTGATCCTTCCAGGATCAGCGAACACTACGATATCATCGATGTACACTGCACCTCCGGTCATGCCTTGTAATACCCGATTCATTACTCGTTGAAAACAACTACCACTATTCTTCATTCCGAATGGCACCACTTTATATTGGTACAAGCCGTCGGGTGTCACGAACGCTGAGATCCTCTTCGCCTCCTCGGACAGGAGAATCTGGTAGTATCCCTTCAGCAGGTCTATTTTCGAGACATACCGTGCACTTGCAATCCGATCTATGCAATCATCTATGCGTGGTATCGGGAACGAGTCAGCTACTGTGACTGCATTCACTTTCCTGTAATCGGTGCAGAACCGCTATGTGCCATCACTCTTCTTCACGAGGAGGCATGGTGAACTCCAGTCACTGTCGCTAACCTCTGCCAAGTCGTTATCTAGCAGATACTTTACTTCTGCTCTCATCGCCGTTGCTTTCTCCGGGGTTAACTCTGTAAGGGTGCTGCTTGATGGGGTCAGCACTTCCTACATTTACTTCGTGCACCGTTCCACGGTGTCTTCTGGGCACGTCGGTGAATAGCGACTTATTCCTCTGGAGGATTTCTACTAGTTCCTGGCGTTGGTCATCCTCCAAATGACCCAGACGCTCACCTATCTTGGCCAGGCTTTCCGTATTCGATATCTTCGCACCATCGGCCCTCTCTAACTTACAGTTCTCTTCTTCTATTCCTTTGCCGTCTCCTACACAAAGCACAGTCGTCAGTGACGGGGTTTCCATCTGTTCTTCATCGCCTAGAGGCTTATCTCCATCATAGTACCTCTTTATCATGTTCACGTGGCAAACCTGTGACTTCCACAGACGATCTGGCATGTGTATTACATAATTCACATGCCCTAGCGCCTTCTGGATGGTATATGGTCCACAAAATCTCGACTCGTATATACTTCCTTTCACCGGCAGTAGGACTAACACCTGATCTCCTCCTTGAAATCTCCTGCCCTTCGCCTTCCTGTCGTGATATCTCACCATCTCTGCCTGGGGCGTCCTTTCTTGGTCAAATCTCTGGCCCTAGAGAGTCGCTCTCTAAAAGTTTTCACATATCGTCCCACATCCACCTTAGGCCTATCCACGGTTAGTTGCTCCTTCAGCGCACCCACTGGGCTCCTCACGGAGTGCCCGTACACCAGATGAAATGGGGTGAATCCAAGGGATTCTACTACCGCATCTCTGATGGCGAACAACACGGATGGTAATGCCTCGTCCCAACTACTACCTTCCTCAGTGCAGTATATCCTCAACAAGCTCTTTAGCGTTCCATGGAAACGTTCCAATGCTCCCTGCGACTGAGGGTGATACGGTGACGAGCGCACTTGCTCTACCCTCCATCCTTTCACAGATTCTCTAAACACCTTCGACTGGAAGACACTCCCCTGGTCCGTCTGGATAACCTTGGGCATCCCTACCCACGCAATGTAGTTCTGTAGTCTATCCAGAACGGCTCTCTACGTCACTTTTCTCAGGGGAATCGCTTCGGGGAAATGGGTGGCTGTGCACATTATGGTCAGTAAATACTCGTGGCCTCTTCTGGTCCTCGGCAACGGACCTACACAGTCTATCAAGACTCTCTCAAAAGGCTTGCCAAATGTCAGTATGGGCTTTAAAGGTTCCTTCGGTATAGCCGGAGCCGGCTTACCTGCACATTGACATGCCAGACATGTCCTCCAATACTTCTTTACATCCTTCCACACGTTCGGCCAGTAGAAGTGCTCCTGCAACTTATTTTAGGTCTTCTTCACCCCTGAGTGCCCTGCCATATCTACAGAGTGGGCTAGTTCTAGCACTGCCGCCCTAAACTTCTTCGGCACTAACACTTGGTGCTTCTCCAACCATACCTTATCTGCGCCGGCTTTGTCCGGTCGCCACTTCCTCATTAGTACGTCATTGTCTAAGTAGTAATACACGGGGGACTCCGAACAAGAGTTTCCCCCTTTCGCCTCCCTGATTAGATCAATAAACTCCTCTTTCTGAGCCCTAATCAGGTCCGCTCGGTTCACGCTGAACCTTTTAGGTAGGGTCATCTTCACTTCCTGTCTCCTCGAACCCTCATTCTTCTGAGCTGGATCTTCACTGAACAACCCAGACATGTCCACGTTGACCTCCTCCCTTAGTGGAGTCGATATTGCCATATTATCTTCAGTGTCGACCTCGGCGGCTACATCCGACTCTGTCACTACACAGGCCGGGTATACAATGACTTGATTGTCCTCTGTTTCATCTTCGAGGATGCTGGCTAGATCTACCTTGTCCGGTGTTCCACTTGTACCGCGGTCCTTCTGGTACTCCTCCAGCACAGCTTTTACTATCAGCTCTGGCAACACCTTGGACCCACACAAGACATTCCCCAGTATCACTTGGACTCCTGGAACAGGTATGTTGGGGCACACTCCCAACATCACCTCCGCCGACAAATAATCTGACTTCAACTGGACAGCACACACGGGCATGTCACTCTTAGACAACAACTCATGTACCTTTATCCTCCTACTGCCAGCTAACAGTCGATCGTTTCCAATTAGGCCTCTCGGAAACAAACTGATTGGCTCCAGTATCCCTGAAGATACTAACCTCCACCTCGGGTTCACCTTCTATGCCGACCCAACCTTTACTGATGAACGGCCTATACCGCTCGTTCATCAAATCTACCTTCTGTGGTTTGTCTTGCTGTACATCAATGTACTTCTTCCAGGGATCACACGTGGTCAGGGTCACGACTCTCTTGCCCTGCCGACAATCGCGCATCATGTGACCCGATCTGTTGCACTTGTAGCACCTCATTTGGGAGAAATCTCTCCTATACGCCCCCGAGTGGCTCTGACTCTGCCCACTCATATTGTTGTTCCTCGGGCCAGACGTACTACTCGTACTCTGTGGAGCTTCATTGGACTCTTGTTTCCTCTGCACATTTTTATTTTCCTGCTTACCTCCAGCAGGCAGACTCGGCAACTTTCCTTCCTGAGGCTTAAAACTAGCTGGTCTGCTTGTCTGCCCCCCAAAACTTCTTCCTCCCCAAACTCCCCCAGGTCTGCTATTGCTGCGTCTCGCCTCGCTTCTCACTCTGTTCTCCCTCAAGCTCTTGTATGCTTCAGTAATCATATCTGCCCTATCTACAGCATCTTTCACCTCCTTTACCCCCGCTTCTTGGATCTTGAACTTTGTTTCGGGATGCATTATTTCTAAGAACTTTTCCATGACCATCAATTGCTTCAGGTCAACATAAGATCTAACTCCGGCAGCCTCAATCCATTTCTGGAATCGTTTTTCCAGATCCCTTGCTCTCTCAGCAAACTTACATGCTCCAACCTTCACCATCTCTCTGAAGCGCTTCCTATAAGCTTCTGGGGTTAGCTGAAACGAGCGCAGTATGCTGCTCTTTACTGTGGCATTATCCTGGCACTCTTCCAATGACAATTGGGTGTATGCCTCCCTGGCTGCACCGGTCAATCTAAACTGGACCAGTTGGGCCCATTCTTCCTGTGGCCACTCCTTGATGCTGGCTACCTTTTCTAAGTGCTCAAAAAGGCTCTCTGCCCCTTCGGGAACAAAGGGAATGTCCTTCTCCCTTACCCTAACATCTGGTGAGTGTGATACCTGGGTGGTGCTCTCTGGTAACCCATGTTCAATCCTTCGTTCAGCCAAGGTTCTATTCGCTTCTATCTGCATTTGTTTTGTTCTCTCTTTCTTTTTCGACCTGGGCTTTTTCTTTCTCCACATCTAGTCTTGCTTTCTCTTTTTCTACCTCCAGTCTGGTTTTCTCTTTTTCCCTCTCTGCTTCATTTTTCATCTAGAGTTCTAATTTCATCTTTTCCAGCTGGAACTCTCTCTCCTCACGCTGTCGTTGCATCTGGAGCTCTAACTGACCCCTTTCCAGACTCCTGTTCCTGCTACTGCGGCTACTCTTACTGCTCCTACTCGATCTCTGGGATCTCACTTCAAACTGCCCATCATCCTCCTTTCCACTTTCAGCTCCTTTCTGGGCTCCTTGTTCTGTCGCTTCACTCTTGGCTCTCAACTGCCTCAGGATCTCATCCTTCATCCCAGATACTTTAGATGCTTTCAACCTGATGCCACATTTTTCCGCTATTT
Organism: Procambarus clarkii; assembly: GCF_040958095.1. NCBI lineage: Eukaryota > Metazoa > Arthropoda > Malacostraca > Decapoda > Cambaridae > Procambarus > Procambarus clarkii. Next base: position 19,496,942 of record NC_091188.1, read on the forward strand.
GTTTTAATTGATCCCTCGTGCAACCTTCCAAGTCCTCAGGCTTGCCTGACTCCACAAACGCTTGCACCTTATCCATCGTGTCCTGTGAGTCTTCCCGAGAGAGAGAATATACACCTGCGGTCACACAGTTTATTTCAACAAGGAGTGTACGAATCCACTCTTGGACAGGGTGTGGGTGTGTTAGTTCACTATCCCAGACGGGCCTCCAATTATTATTGTGGTTTTGGTGTTGTCGTTGATCCTTCTTTATAGACAACCCAACCCAAAACTTGGTAGAGTGCTGATAATTTACCAGGAGATCACCCTGGGCGCTTCTGTCTCTTTGAGAGGGGCTCAACGTCACATATTTAGGGGATGCGGCTCCAATACTTAACCTCGTTGTCACGTGCACACACCCACTCGAGCCGCTGTGACTCCCCACTCTTTCCTTATGTGATATGATCTCCTCAATCCCCTTTGACTTATTATTATTCCATTCTACCCTGTCCAAAGCTTTGGTTCTTTCTCTCTCTCTCTCCTTCTTTCCTACTTACTGGGAAGCCTCACTAGGACAAGGGCAAACACCAGCAAATTTGAATACATTTAATGGACAAAGCACATACACAATACATACACACATAATAATAATAATAATAATGAATCCTACACACTATACTATTTCAGTCAGGTTGCACTCCAACACCATCAGAACTCTATTATCTGCTTATCATGTGGTATCCTATCTCCTGATTCACCATCTAATACTACCAACCTCTTCAAGTAGGTCAAGTCTTATAACACAATGTTGCACTATCAGCAAGAGAATATATATCTATAAACATGTGCAAGGAAAACCAGCGTATGAATGCAATAACATAAATATTTGTATAAATGTTCCTTGATATACAACAATGATCAATCGATCACGCTATCACTCCTAGAACACATATATATGTCTCTGCAGGTAATCCAGCCTACGACTGTAACTCTATACTTCAGTATAAGTACTCCTTGGCACAAAAATGGCAAACATTCACTCACCTTTCACTGCATCTTGTACGTATAATGACAACTAAACACACTACCAACTCCCTACAAGTAATCAACCAGAACTTCCCTTCTACATCTGGAAGCTCACTACCCTGATATCTTCAGGCTCTTCCAGGTTTATCTACCAGGATCCTCCTCAGCTCCTCCAGGCTGCTGCACTTAGAGCAACAGTGGTGCTTCACCACTGCTACCAGGGTCCTCCACAGCGCTCCTGGCTGCTACATCATGAAGTCTTCCTTGATCAACAATGGTGCTTCACCACTGGTATCACAAAAGCATGTAAACTCTGCTCCACTGCTTCTCCTCTCCTAGCTTGAGGTCCAACTCCTCGCTACAGAGACTGCTCTTCCACAGAGCTCAGTACCTTCCACAACCCTGGAGTCTCATCAACTACTCCCTCTTTGCTGGTTTCGAAGTTCTCAGCAACTTCATCCCCAGACAAACCTGCAACCTTCTACATACTGTGAGAGTGGACTCCCCTGTTTGGGCTGGTCCATGCTCCGCCTTGCCCAGCGAGCGGCTCCTCATTCTGGGAGCGGTCCTCCACCGCCAGTCAGTTGGCTCCAGGCGGTCGACGGGAGAGGTTTCGCTGTTCTGTTCGTCTCTCCAGCTGTCTTTCTCATCTCTGTCCTCTTGTTTAGGCTTCCTGCCTTACCAAAACATGTCTAACGTATCAATAAACATTCGCTATGATCGCTGGGCACACGATCAGCTATAGGCAATCACTTTAAACTGGTTAAAATTATGCTTACCACAAAAAGGTCTCACCAGGGCACTCTCCCTCTAATGGAGTCTGACCAGGGTGCTCCCACGGCCCACGATAATGTCTCTGGGCGGCTTAACAAACTCTCCTTACCGTCCAGGACTTGAGACCACACATTCCCAGCTCGATTCCACAGCTGGAATGTCTGCACACTTCCTTTCTCTTGAAGGTATATCACCTAGGGGTTCCTCTCTGACAGGAGCTCTCACGAAGCGCAACATCCCTTCACGATGTCTGGTACTCAAGTGACTTAAGCTCCTCTCAAGCGAGCCTCACACCTCCACCAAACTCTCCACATCTTGTGTCAAGTCATTTACTTATTTTCTTATTCACTGCCCATTATCTTAATTTGTCTATCAAATCCAATCAATATTTTACATCTGTACCTTTAACTATATATTTACTAGAGCTTCTAGTCAGGTCAGGCCTGATAGAATAATTCTCAAAGGGGAGACTTTTTTTCGGCTGCCTGGGATCATAACACACTATAATGGAGCAGGCTACCCGACAAACACTGAACGAACCTTTATGGCATTTGTTCATTTTTCAAATTGTTTCATTTTATTTTTAGTTTTTTTTTATTTAAGAAACATGGAGCAGCCAACCTGTAGACCACCAAACGAACCTTTTTGACATTTGTTCTTGTTTTCAAAATTCTTCATTGTTTTTTATTATTTACATTTTTATTATGTAAGAAACATGGAGCAACCTACCTGCCGACCACCGAACGAAGTTTTTGCTATAAGACAAATGGAAAAATAAATATTGAACACATTTGAAGAAAGGAAAATGTCATAATGGTGTGTTCAATGTATGTAAGGTAGGCTGCTCCATTATTGAGACGTAAATGACAAATACAAAAAAAATAGAACACATTTGAAACAAAGAAAGGTTGTTATAATGGAGCTGCCTACGACATTATGCCGAACACCGAACGAACCTTTTTGACATTTGTTGTATATCAGAAATTTCATTTCTTTTTTTCTACAAAAACGTCAATGTTTTGCAACATCTCAGCAGTCACCCCTTTATATCCCAGCATCATTAGTATTTTTAAACAAGAACAACATAATTTATGTGCATCGTCGGAGAATGTGCAAGAAACAGCGCGACACCACCATGTGGTGTTGACGTTACTAGCAGCAGCGCGACCCCACCATGTGGTGTTGACGTTACTAGCAGCAGCGCGACCCCACCATGTGGTGTTGACGTTACTAGCAGCAGCGCGACACCACCATGTGGTGTTGACGTTACTAGCAGCTGCGCGACACCACCATGTGGTGTTGACGTTACTCAAACCAGCGTTCGTCATACAGGACGATTTGATGCCGTTTGTTACCCAAAATGTTCGCCTTTTGGGGCGATCATTATGCGAGGTACCACTGTATAATCACTTGTATATACTCTATATAAATCAAAAATTATAAAAACCCAAAAGCATAGCACTATCCTGAATTTGCACCATTAACATTATTGTATTAATGCCAACCCATACAAGTAGGTTTTAGACTTGAATTATACTGAGTAGTGTACAACTCTAGCCTAACTCATTATTCTTAGCCAACCTAGTTATGTAGGAAATACTAGTAGACTAGCATTGTACCAGGCAATACAACCTAGTCAACATTTATTATTGTGCAAACCCAAATCAGGGTAGGACTTATCATAACTTTACACGAATTGTGTTTACCATATCTTATTATAATTTACTGTATACCTTTTGAGTGCTACTGAGGTGTCACTACCCATCCAACGTTGATTATCATGAGCTAAGCCTAGGAAAATCATGTAGAGACACCAAAGTACTACCCAAATATTAGCTATTTACTGTTAGGTAGGTAAGCTAACTTCAATATGAGGTAAGATTAACATAACTAAGGAATTGGATATTAGGCTATCAGTAACTGTACTGGATCCAGGTATAAATGAATCAGTACCCCAGTTATTTTCATAACCAAACCATGGCACCACCTAAGCCAAAATCCACAGGCTGTGCATCAGCCAAAATTTCCTGCAACAGTGAATTGTATCATAGAACATACTTGCATCACACAGAGCACGTGACTCGACAGCTAGGTGTGATCAGTTAGTTCAGTCAGTTGTCATAGCCCCAGTACTGAAAGACCGTATAGAAATTATTAAACAAACGTTGCAGAAAAAAAATGCAGCTGCAGATGACTATCTCAGAGTCCTCATACAACAGAATGCTGAGCCTGGTCAGCTAGACGCCTTCCATGCAGAAGCAGAAAGTTTAAGGAGGGTGTATGTAAACGTCTGGATGATCTGGATAATTATAAGCCTGATCCTCGATACGGAGTAGATCCTTACACTGGGTCAAGAATAGAAGTTCAGAATTCATTCTCAAAAGTCTCATCTAATACAGCTTCACTCAACGCTACATTAACAGAAATGAACAGCTTTCTGAATTTATCCACAGGTTCTATGGATTCAGAAAACTCTCTACATGAGGCTACAGAACCATTATACGTCCAAAGTGAACCTAAGGGTTAATCTGAAGCTGAATCAGTAACTTTGAGTCAGAATAGTGATGGTCTTAAGGATAAAGGACTATCATAAATCTCGTATGCCAGTTATTGGACTTATCTCATCAAGAGAATACCATCCTGACTATGAAGGCTATCTTAGAAGGTTTGCATTTAGTCATGAAGAAGAGACAAGCAAACCAGGCACTTGTAGCCTACACCAAATCTATAGAAAATGTACCCACATCATATTCCTTAACTGAACCTCCTAAAGTGACAGTCTCTAGGTAATACGGGTACTAATAATTCATCTAACATTAACAGGTCTAACACCAATTTATCAGTGAGACCTAAAGGTACAACAAGTACTCCTAAGAAACAAACCAGCAAGCATATGCAAGCAGCAAAGCCTTCACAACCTGTAGTTACAGTTTCGCCTAAACCGGTGACCCTTAAACGAGCTGTATGTCTTGGGTTATGTTCGTTTTGCCATCAAGATCATTCTTCATATAAATGTACAAGTTATCGTAATAGACACACCCAAGTCAGACGACTCAAGCAGATACACAGATGTACCAGCTGTCTCAAACCGCATAATGCAACCAGCTGTGAGATCCCATTGAACACATGCAATAGGTGTCGAAGGGGCCAGCATCATGCTGCACTGTGAAAGCACACTAAATCAAAGTATTCAAAACCCAGAGTGAGAGACAGAAAATCCACTCAAGTAGAGTGCTGTAAGGTGCGAGCAAATAACAGCATGAATGCTCATACAGTCAGATCTTCTAAACCTGTAGTCCATACGTCACCCAAAGCTGTGACTCCTGCATTTACTACAGGAAGGAGATGCTGTCTATTCTGTCAAGAGAATCATACCATTATTCAGTGTCAAACCTTTCCTGATCGCGTTTCTAGGATAAAGCGCCTCAAGGAATTGCACAAATGCACCAGGTGCTTGATGCAACATGATCCTAATACCTACACCAACCCATTACACATATGTAACAGGTGCCATCAGGATCAACATCATTCCGCTTTGTGTGGAGTTGATAGGCCCAAATTGCCTAAACTCCAGGAGGAATAGGATACTTCCACCACTGTGCAGTGCTGTAAGGTACGACAAGAGGTTAAAGGGCTTAACACCAAGTCTCATAATCATGTCACATTACCTGCTGCACAATTACAATTGAATAATAAGAATTCCAGAATCATTACTAGAGGTCTATCGACCAGGGATCACAGAGAACGTTTATCACTCAACAAGCTGGAACTTAAACCCTTGTGTAATGTGACATTGAACATAACAAGATTCCTTACAGATACTGGACCTCAAGAATGTGAAGTTGCACAACCTCTAGTACGCCTGGGTGGTTATGTCCGACCTGTACAGGCCATAGTAATTGACTACATCCCATTTGACCTTAATGTCAATGGTCTAGGGACCGCAGTAAGAATTTTGCAGAAAAAAAAAATCAAACTGGCTGACACCAAGATAACGTCTGACTGCCTCACTGATGTAAGTCTGTTAGTAGGCGCAGATCATTATTATCAGTTCATTACTGGAACAGCAAAACAACAGGGAATGAATCAATTAAATTCAGCAGGGGGCTACTTACTAACAGGTAGTGGTCTTAAGCCTGAAGAAGCCTATGCCAGCTGACAACCAATACTAATCTGAAAAGATTGAGTCTGGTACAATTAATATTGGCAGAGTTAGTTTCCATGGATCTCAGTGGATAAATCAGTGACCAGCAGCCTAAACCGGTTCACGTCACAGCGACAAATGTCACTGACCCCACTGCAGACCCAGAACTATTCTCGACAATAATACTTGACCACATTCAATCCTCATCGCATTTATCATACCTTAGGGTAAGTCTTCCAGAGAAGACAGCATTTATACCAAATCGTCTGGACAAGGATTTAGTAATCCACTTAATGTGATACACCTGCAGGGTTGTACCAGTTTTGTTTGAGCTCCTTCTGCTTTCTTGTCTGTGCCCACAAGCAACCTTATAGACAGTTTGAAGTATCTTAGCACAAGAAAAATTGAACTTTGCAACAGCCTGTAAGTGAACATTTACCAGAAAACTATCTGTAGTGTAACAAATTGTTTCTCACCATAGAATAAACTCGTACACATCATTTATGTGCTTAACTATACCTCCAGAGAGTTATAGTATTGTAACTTAATGTTTATAAACCGAGCAGGTCTACTGCTCATTCAGAATCGTTAGGTTGCTATATGTGTTTAGCAACATAACCTCCAGAGAGTTATAGAACTGTAACCTAATGAATATAATTCTCATTTACCGACTACTTAGGTAGATTAGGGAACATTAATTAGGGTCAGCAGAATGAAAGTTGAATCTGTGCTCACTAAAGCTTACGACTGACTACATTCATAGAGACTGATGCCATATACTCGGTTCTCTACTTTATATTGAATTTAGCTAGGTTAGGAACTTAGTTATTATTATAGCATAGCCTAAATACTTGTTCGGCAAAAACTGCACCTCAGGCTAAATTTAATTTTGAATAAACATATAGCATTCCTCGCTTGATGTTGAGGTGATTTATGAGTTTCCAGTGATTAGTTAGTGTCTAGTAACCCATCTAGTTACAAGTCACAGCGACCTTAGACATTGATCTCACTGTAGATTCAGTATCGCCTTGATCTCAGACATAAGAATAATTCATTAATCATTACATAGATGTACCCGTGACAACAGAGAATACTTGTCACACAGATCTGGGATATCCATTATGTGTGTACTCACCTATTAACTCCATGAAGATAACTTCAGGGTAGAGAGACAGGTACATGAATACTAAGACCTGAACTGCGAGCCGAGTTCTCTCCCCCCGGAATTATATTGTTATTATCCAACACCTAATTCCTAATCCGTAATACAATAGGATGTATTTCCAGTATTAGGCATCATGATCATCTAATTCTCATTTACTAATCTTTAGTACAATGGGTTGTATTTCCTGTACTAAACGTCATAATTAACTACACTACTAATCCATAGTTTATGGGATACAAAATTCATTGAATTAGGATGTGGAGTGTCATAATTTTTCCTAGAATTGTGGCAGTGATGAGTCAGCCAGCCACAGTGAATAATTTTCCACATATCTGTAGTAGACCCAAATCGAGTCTACTTATTTCCTTCCTTTATTAAGGATAATCATTTATTAATAATTTTACTTTAATTCGTATATTACCGTTTACTGGAAATCATTTATTCAGCTAGATAGCTGTGCCAGTAAGTAATATTATAATACAAATTATTCTTCATTTAAATCTTTCTCGTTTATTTTGTGCTGTCTGAATTAACCAACTTGCCATACGAGAAAATATATTACCATATAAAGCATTTATGTATAACAAACATGTCATAACCGCTTCCTTCCCTATTCAGAATTAAATGATTAATATAATTTATGCTCCAGGCCTCTACTGGGAGCTTTTGCACATGCGTGTACTGGAGAGGGAAGGGGGTGAAGAGGGACTCTTGCCATTTTCGATCAACTAGCAGCATGTGATCCCAAGCTCCCCGACCAAATCATCCAATTCTGCAAGCATCTGTACATCTTGGGGCTTCAGATTGAGAGTGCAGCTTACCGAAATCATGGACACCAGTTTCGGCAGGTATTTTACCACTTAGTTTTATTTTTGAGCTTAGGAATATATCACAAATGTAGATACCCTGTCATGATGCTGTAGGCGAACTAGAACACCCATGTAAGTGTGGCTTCCACCCCTCCAATTATTTTAGATCTTGCATTTAAATGCGTGAATACTAGATTCGTATGGAAATTACGGAAGTTAATTATTTCAGCGTGGTGTAAGTCAACTGAGGAGGCATGTGACTGTCCCTATGATCACATGTCCCACGGAGTACTATCTCCGGGCTGGTCCCAACGTGTCGAAGAGCTTGGACGCATTCTACGTTCCTCTAACACAGCTGAGAATGTTACCAGTTTTGATTTGTAGATAATGCCTTTTAATTATTGAGAGTCTTCTAATTTCCATATATTTCCATATTAATTATTTACTTGATTTAACCACTGATATGCATTTATATTGCTACATTTTATTAACAAATGTTGCATTTGATTAACCATTACTTATTGCAAAATTACAATCCATATCTTTTTGCATTTATTACTTTCTCACGTATCCTATTTATTATACATTACATGCATTGCATAGACTAATCTTATAGAATACTCCCTCCTCCAAAATGTGTTATGTGAAGCAGCTCTAGAATATATTGAATTTACAGTTCATTATTACGTAATGATAGAATCTTTAGAATTTAATTGCATTTAATCATAGAGATCCATAAGTCACTCGTTCCTTCATTTATCATAGCATTTTAGTCCCTCGAGCATCTTAGAATACATATCATTTTATTAACATGTAAACTAGAGTCAGATTTCCCCACAACACACAACTCACAGCTTCACGTTCTGGTAATAACCTTCTACACTTCTGTTCGCACACAGCTGATATTATTCACAAATTACACACATATATATAAATAAAAATGTGTACAATTACATAGATATTTATATATAATAATACTCGGGTTGTAAACCGGTATGTAAATTGACATATAAATATTTAAATGCCTAGTGTAGAATTTGTACCTCTCTCTCCAGAGTATAACTATCTTCATGACCAAGGTTCTAGTACCTCCCAAGCCCTGGTTAGGTATGTTGAGTGCCTCTAAAGACCCTGTTAGGGTCCAAAGACAAGGTTTAGAGTCTTGACCATACCCAAGAACCGAACTAGGGGTTTCGAATGCCTCTAAGGACCGAACTATTGATTTCGAATGCCTCCAAGGACCGATCTTGGGGTTTTGAATGCCTCCAAGGACCGATCTTGGGGTTTTGAATGCCTCCAAAGACCGAACTTGGGGTTTCGAATGCCTCCAAAGACCGAACTTGGGGTTTCGAATGCCTCCAAAGACCGAACTAGGGGTTTTGAATGCCTCCAAGGACCGAACTAGGGGTCTCGAATGTCTCCAAGGACCGAACTAGGGGTCTCGAATGTCTCCAAGGACCGAACTACGGGTCTCGAATGCCTCCAAAGACCGAACTTGGGGTTTCGAATGCCTCCAAAGACCGAACTAGGGGTCTCGAATGCCTCCAAAGACCGAACTAGGGGTCTCGAATGCCTCCAAAGACCAAACTAGGGGTCTCGAATGTCTCCAAGGACCGAACTACGGGTCTCGAATGCCTCCAAGGACCGAACTACGGGTCTCGAATGCCTCCAAGGACCGAACTACGGGTCTCGAATGCCTCCAAGGACCGAACTACGGGTCTCGAATGCCTCCAAAAAACGGATTAGGGGTTTCGAGTGCCTCCAAGGAACGGATTAGGGGTTTCGAGTGCCATCAAGGAACGGATTAGGGGCTTCGAGTGCCATCAAGGAACGGATTAGGGGTTTCGAGTGCCATCAAGGAACGGATTAATGGTTTCGAGGGCCTCCAATGAACGGATTAGGGGTTTCGTGTGCCTCCTAGGAACGGATTAGGGGTTTCGAGTGCCTCCTAGGAACGGATTACTGGTCTTTAGTGCCTCCAAGGCCGGAGTTGACGGTCTCGAGTGTCTTTAAGACCAAGATTGCGGCTGTAATGCCTCCACGTCCAGGGTAGAAAGAGACTAATGCCTCCAAGACCAAGGAAGGGAGAGACTATTGTCTCCAAGACCAAGGTAGGGAGAGACTACTGCCCATCAACAGTGAAGGTCTTTGGAACTTCCCCAAAATTACGTTGTGAACTTTGTTTTGTAATTTTTCCCAAAAAAAATTCTGTGGAAACAAGGCAATTAGAACGTACCTTAGAATTAGAAGAACTTTGTCCCTCGAGGAGCTGTTTGGGTGCACTTACCTGTAAAGACATGAAAGCAAATTATTCGCCAGAATTAGTGAAGTCTTCGTAAGATTAAATCCTCAAACATACATAATGTAATACCTATACAAATGATCACATTTTTATCCATATAATCACAAGCAGCTCAGGTGAAGGTGACACTTGAGGGTCGAGGAGTTACCTGCCTTGTGTGGAGGACGAGGGCGCTGAGGAAGGTCGTGTAGGGAGGTCAGCCAAGTGGTGGTTGACATGGCCTGCCACATGGTCGTGTAGGGAGGTCAGCCAAGTGGTGGTTGACATGACCTGCCACATGGTCGTGTAGAGTGTTCAGACAGGTGGTGGTTGACATGACCTGTCATATGGCTGCATACATAAACTTGTAAGTTGCAATCAGAAAATGTTATTCAATATTCACGAATCTCTCAAAACGTTTTAAACTTTCATCATAAGATAAGAACACTGGACGAAGACTTGCAGCTGTCAACAGGCACGTAACCTCGCCACCAGACAAATGCACAGTTTTCCACTGGTATTTCATACAAAACACTAAACACTTGCAAGTCCACAAAATCACATACATTATTATTCCTGTGTCTTAGGTCTAACTAGCTTTCACTTATACTCCAAATATGACTTAGGATCTTACTTGACACAGAAACACGTAATTAATGTATATTTATTAAAAGTCATGTTCATTCATAACTTCAATGTGGATTTTAGAATCATGCTAGACAAGGAACGAGGAATTAAAGTTCCCGCGGCACTCATAACACAAGAACTGTTCAGTGATAACATATCTTTTGTCAACATTTGTTCCTCTAAAACTGTGTCCGAACTCACGTTTATTTTGTTCTTTAATAACACTTAAGATGTTTCCTTTACACTTAACACAAAACACACTTCACTAAGTTGGCGTTGGGCTTAAGGCCCATCAACCTCTGGAAGGGTTATTAAGGCCACTACAATTTTTACTTATCATCCGTCAAGTACACTTTAGCCCTGAACACACGACTAAAGGAAACTCTCTGTATATACACCTAGAAATGGTAAACTTCTTGGTGTATATGTATCCCAGTGGTGTATATGTATCCCACGTCCATCACCAAGTATAGCAAACGACATACTGAGCGGTCCCAAGCAAGTACAGGATTCAGAATGTCCTCCTCTCGAGCATGGAGTCAACCCAATCACAAACCCGCTCGAAGCCTCGTGGAGTTTCATCACAGCCAGCAGCCCGTCTTCTCAAGTCAGCCCATCCTTATAAACAAAGGCCAAGTGCTCGGTAATCTGGCCGTCAGCCCTCTGTTTATGAAGGAAAAACGGTGTACACACGAATCACAACTGATGACGTTCGATCATTTCATGGAACAGTGCTTCACTGACGACCTCTGCTCGAACCACAACTTTGTAAATGCTTCACCCAACAACTTACAACACAAATAATCGCCAACAAAACCTAAACACCTAACCTAACATAACTAAACCTTCATAGAAACATTAATTAGAAAAATAATATTTAATAATGTTAATTTTCATATGAGAACAAACCAATTTTGAATACTCAGTATGTTAAAATGGCCGAATATTTCCAGGGGAGGGGGGGGGGGGGGGGAAGGGAAGGCGCTGCTCTAACGGGGCTTGCCTGAGGACAGGTTGCTCTAGTTGTCACATCACAGAATGTACTAAATTGCCCGACCCTAACCAAACCTAACCACGGACCCGTGCGTAGGAAACGTGAACTTTAGTGAGTCGCTGTGATTTACAGTACATCATATTCTGTCCGTTGAGGATCTTTACACCAAAATGTGATGTATTACTTGAGTGGACAAATTGTTTCCTCACCGCCAGTCACAAAACATTGGCAAATGCCTCGTTTACTTCCACTGTTCGAAGCGCACCTCTCTAAATGCAGCACGTACGGCGTTGAGATGAAAATAATTCAAGTTCAAGTAGACTGACAGATGCTTTTTAATATAGAAAAATGCAAGACCTTCCATGTGGGGCATAATAATGCACATCACAACTATCAAATAAAAAAATTACCTTTCAACAGATTTAAGGAGAAAAGGAGCCTGGAGATGTCTGAATCCACAAATCACTGAAAGTTACACAAGTGAGACCTGCAGTAAGAAAAGGCCAACCAAATCCTAGGAATAGTCAGATTCGGTTTCAGGAGAAAAAAAGAAGTAATCATTCAACTACATAAATCTCTACTTGGATTATTGTATCCAAGCTCAGGTCACCTGTTGATTGGCTGACGCCCTCACCTTCCTCCAATCGCGTCTCTCGCTGCATCCCGCGTTAGCCAGTGTCACAGCTTTAGGCGGGATCTTGCCTCCCGCCAGTGTACATAAGCGTCAGATTTGCAGAACATTGAGCTAGGCAGCCCAAGCGAATTTCCCAAAACAGAAATTATACCAAAATTTCCCACATAAACTAAAATATTCTCTGAACCGTCCAGCACATTTGTAGGGTGGACCAACCTGTCCTCTTACAAAGAACGTCGCATTTCGACCGTATACGTTATTTAAGGTCACAAAATTGTCGTACTAGAAAATGGAGCGGCTCACGAAAGTGACGTACTGTCCTGTTTTCTGTTTTGAGTCCGCTGGTAGGTTAGGAGAGGACACTCTAAATTGACTGTTTTATTGACTATGGGAAACCTTAGGAGGCCGGGCTGTGTTATGATCGCCATCTAGTTCAGGTCTTGCCCACATCAAGTCATTTATGCCCACCCTTCATAAACAGCGGGACTGGCGGCCGGATTACCGAGCACTTGGCCTTTGGTTACAAGGATGAGTTGCCTTGAGAGGACGGGCTGCTGGCTGTGATGAAACTCCACGAGGCTTCCAGCGGGTTTGTGATTGGGTTGGCTCGATGCTCACTGCCCGTCCTCCAAACAAAGACCCATAAGGGATTCCATACACCCACCAAACTCTGTTTATGAATAAACGACGGTATACACACGACTCACAACTGATTTCGTTCGAACACATCTGGAACAAGTGCTTCACTGACGAATTCTGTTCGAACCACAACGCTATAAATGCTTTACCCACGTACTACAAATACAAATAATCGCCAACAGAACCTAAACACCTAACCTAACCTATGCCTATGAACAAATCCACAAGGGCCGTGACGAGGGTTCAAACCTACGTCCGAGAGGATCCCAGACGCTGTCCTAATCGACTGAGATACGACATGGTTAAAAGAATTGCAACCGGGAAATCATCCTGATTTACCAACGGTTCCTGCAGTTTCTCCGAGACACAAACCAGGGTTTTACGCATATTTCCCCCATGCACCCGAGCTATGTCAATAGACTGTTCTACCTCTTCGCCCTTACTTCATTACACACAGAAATCACAATAGCGTGATGCATCAAATCCACCCTTGTGGATTTGTTCATTTGATGCATAACGCTATTGTGATTTTTGTGTGTAACCTATGCCTATATATGTCCAATAAGATAATATATTATAATATTAATTTATGTATGAGAAAATTCCCGTTTTGAATGAACAGTATGCTAAAATTTATGAATGCGTCAGTGGGGTCGTCCCCTGGATATAATGAAATTGAGTCGAGGACAGGTTGGCTCCAGAGGAGGACCTTCTGAACCCTTTACTTGCTTAGGGCCGCTCAGTATGTCGTTTGCTATACTTGGTGATGGACGTGGGATACATATACACCAAGAAGTTTACCATTTCTAGGTGTATATACAGAGAGTTTTCCTTAGTCCTGTGTTCATGGCTAAAGTGTACTTGATGGATGATCAGTAAAAACTGTAGTGGCCTTAATAACCCTTCCAGAGGTTGATGGGCCTTAAGCCAAACGCCAACTTAGTGAAGTGTGTTTTGTGATAAGTGTAAAGGAAACGTCTTAAGTGTTATTAAAGAACAAAATAAACATGTGTTCGGACACAGAGTTTTAGATGAACAAATGTTGACAAAAGATGATGTCAATGAACAGTTCTTGTGTTATAAGTGCCGCTTGAACTTTAATTCCTCGTTCCTTGTCAAGCATGATTCTAGGAAGTGTTCACTATCCTGAAGAAAATACTTGTGTAAAATGGGCATTTCTTTGGTGGCAAGGTTACGTGCCTGTTAACATCTGCAAGTCTTCGGCTAGTGTTTCTTGTCTTGTGTTGATTGTTTTTGACGTTTTGAAAGGTTCGTGAATATTGCATAATATATTCTGACTGCAACGGACAAGTTTGTGTATGCAGCCATCTTGAGTTGATTTCGGGGCTTTAGTGTCCCCGCGGCCCGGTCCTTGACCAGGCCTCCACCCCCAGGAAGCAGCCCGTGACAGTTGACTAACACCCAGGTACCTATTTACTGCTAGGTAACAGGGGCATTCAGGGTGAAAGAAACTTTGCCCATTTGTTTCTGCCTTGTGCGGGAATCGAACCCGCGCCACAGAATTACGAGTACTGCGCGCTATCCACCAGGCTACGAGGCCCCTGTGGCAGGGCCGCATGTGGCAGGTCATGTCACCCACCACCTGTTTGACCTCCCTACAGGACCTTCCTCAGCGCCCTCGTCCTCCACACAAGGCAGGTAACTCCTCGACCCTCAAGTGTCACCTTCACTTGAGCTGCTTGGGAATATATGGATAAAAATGTGACCATTCGTATAGGTATTACATTATGTATGTTTGAGGATCTAATGTTATGAAGACCGCTAATTCTTGCAAATAATTCTCTTTCATGTCTCTACAGGTAAGTGCACCCAAACAGCTCCTCGAGGGACAAAGTTCTTCTAATTCTAAGGTACGTTCTAATTGCCTTGTTTCCACAGAATTGTTTTGGGAAAAATTTCAAAACAAAGTTCACAACGTAATTTTGGGGAAGATCCAAAGACCTTCACTGTTGATGGGCAGTAGTCTCTCCCTACCTTGGTCTTGGAGACAATAGTCTCTCCCTACCTTGGTCTTGGAGACAATAGTCTCTCCCTACCTTGGTCTTGGAGACAATAGTCTCTCCCTACCTTGGTCTTGGAGACAATAGTCTCTCCCTACCTTGGTCTTGGAGGCATTAGTCTCTCACTACCCTGGACGTGGAGGCATTAGAGCTGCTATCTTGGTCTTGAAGGCACTCGAGACCTTCAACTCCGTCCTTGGAGGCACTAAAGACACGTAATCAGTTCCTTGGAGGCACTCGAAACCCCTAATCCGTTCCTAGGAGGCACTCGAAACCCTTAATCCGTTCCTTGGAGTCACTCGAAACCCCTAATCAGTTCTTTGGAGGCACTCGAAACCCCTAATCCGTTCCTTGGAGGCACTCGAAACCCCTAATCCGTTCCTTGAAGGTACTCGAAATCCCTAATCCGTTCCTTGAAGGCACTCGAAACCCCTAATCCGTTCCTTGAAGGCACTCGAAACCCCTCATCCGTTCCTTGGAGGCACTCAAAACCCCCTAATCCGTTCCTTGAAGGAACTCGAAACTCCTAATCCGTTACTTGAAGGCATTCGAGACCCCTAATTCGGTTCTTGAAGGCATTCGAGACCCCTAGTTCGGTCCTTGGAGACATTCGAAACCCCTAGTTGGGTCCTTGGAGGCATTCGAAACCCCTAGTTCGGTTCTTGGGGCCGGTCAAGATTCCAAACCTTGTCTTTGGAGGCAGTCAAGTGCCCTAACTGGGTCTTTAGAGGCACTCAACATACCTGACCATGGCCTTGGAGGTACTAGAACCTTGGTCATGAAGATAGTTATACTCTGGAGAGAGAGATACAAATTCTACACTAGGCATTTAAATATTTATATGTCAATTTACATATCAGTTTACAACCCGAGTATTATTATATATAAATATCTATGTATTTGTACACATTTTTATTTATATATTTGTGTGTAATTTGTGAATAATATCAGCTGTGTGCGAGCAGAAGTGTAGAAGGTTATTACCAGAACGTGAAGCTGTGAGTTGTGTGTTGTGGGGAAATCTGGCTCTAGTTTATATGCTAATAAAATGATATGTATTCTAAGATGCTCGAGGGACTAAAATGCTATGATAAATGAAGGAACCAGTAGCTTATGGATCTCTGATTAAATGCAATTAAATTCTAAAGATTCTATCATTATGCAATAATAAACTGTAAATTCAATATATTCTAGAGCTGCTTCCCGTAACACATTTGGGGGGAACCGATAAAATTAGTCTACGTAATTCATGTAATGTATAATAAATTGCATACGTGATAAAATAATAAATGCATAGATATGGATTATAAATTATGCAATAAGTAATGGTTAATCAAATGCAACATTTGTTAATAAAATGTAGCAATATAAATGCATATCAGTGGTTAAATCAAGTAAATAATTAATATGCAAATATATGGAAATTAGAAGACTCTCAATAATTAAAAGGCATTATCTACAAATCAAAACTGGTAACATTCTCAGCTGTGTTAGAGGAACGTAGAATGCGTCCAATCTCTCCGACACGTTGGGACCAGCCCGGAGATAGTAATCCTTGGGACATGTGATCATAGGGACAGTTACACGCCTAATTCATCTCCATTCAATTCTGTTGTTGTCTGTTTGGAGTGTCTTCCATCTCCTCTTTCTCCTCCTCCTCTTTCATCTCCTCCTCCTCTTTCTCTTCCTTTGACAACATTCCTATCCCTCGTTCCATCCCAAATCACTTATCCTGACCCCTTCCAAGTGCTATATAGTCGTAATGACTTGGCGCTTTCCCCCTGACAATTCCCTCCCTTCCCTCCTCCTCCTCCTCCTCTTCCTCCTCCTCCTGTTTCCGCTGTTCTATGCAGGTGGCGGCCAACCATCACTGGCCATTTACGCAGCTCAGAACCTCCATTTACCCCTCACAGTTCTCCAAAACAGCTCCAGAATAGAAAGAAAACACTGAAATAAACCTATTATGTTCTTTTTTTTACAAAACTACCAACAATGTGATTTTTTCGCCACCATTGAATTCTGTTGTTGTCTGTGTGGAGTGTGTTTTCCCGAGCACTTTTTTGGGAGGAGGAGGTGGGGGCTGGAGGGGCAGGGTGGAGGTGGGGGTTGGAGGGGCAAGGTGGAGGTGGGGGCAGGAGAGGCAGGGTGGAGGTGGGGTTGGAGGGGCAGGGTGGTGGTGGGGGCAGGAGGGGCAAGGTGGAGGTGGGGGCTGGAGGGGGTCCGTTACTCAACGGGTGGGCCGCGAGGAATGCAACACAGCGGGTGGGCCACGAGGAATCCATCCCCTAATGAGTGGAGTGATCAACAGACGTATCTTTGATGGATAGCTGGTGACAACTTCACTATCGATTCAGTGAATTTCAAAATACAGTGTTAATTGATCCCATCCTCCATGACACGGGAAGGTGCACCTGGAACCTGGCAAAGATTGCAGGTAAAAATATATAAAATAATGTCAAGTGAGGTATTTATTCTCCGCCTCACAGGAGAGTTTGTAGTGTAAAGTCACCGAGAACACTTCATATGATGTATTTTACTTAACGTTACATATATTAATATTATTATTATCAAGGTTTTGCTATTTGTAGTTGCAATATAGATGTATCTGCTTATCTTTTTTTTCTTTATTAAATAATATACAATATAAAACACACAGAAATCACAATTGCGTGATGCATCAAATTAACAAATCCACTAGGGCCGTGACGAGGATTCGAACCTGCGTCCGAGAGCATCCCGAGAGCTGCCTTAATCGACTGAGCTACAACACGGTGAAAAGGAGTTGAAACCGAAGTTCAACTGAACTTACTGGATCCTGTAGCCTCTCCGAGGCACAAACCTGTCTGGGATGCTGAGATGGAACCCATCCAGCTGGGATAGAACCACAAAGCGTCTGGGATGCTCTCGGACGGAGGTTCGAATCCTCGTCACGGCCCTAGTGGATTTGTTCATACAATATAAAAGTTACATTTACATCAACTTACAGCAATATCTGAAGCACTGAGAGTGAGCTGTCACTCAACCACTGCTGTTTTCAATAGGCAAGACCATTTTTACTTTACCTAATGGAAACAACAGGTAGTGTTGAGTGACACTATGCCGTCAGCATTTTCAGGTGTAGTATTACACCAATGTTGTTTAAGGTTCAGCTACTTGGAACAAAAAGTTCCAAGTAGCACGGGCTATGGTGAGCCCGTAGATCACAAGTCATTGGAAGGCTAACTAATAGTAAGGAGGGTTCCAGCCCCTACTAACAGAAACAAATGCTTTTACTCTGTGGTAAGTGATTGTGATTCTGAGTTCAAAGATTGTTCCTCTACCAAATGATTGTTTCTCTAGTAGTTAGAACGACGGCTCGCTTTTTGCAGGGTCAGTGTTCAATACCCAATGGTCTAAATGATTGCGCACGTTCCATCAATCCATCCTTACATCCTAGCTCATTGTTCTCATACACCTTCGATGTGCGATATAGGCATACAGGCTAGGCACTTTCGCCTGATAATTTCCTTCCCTTACCTTGATTCCTCCTCTTTTAAGCAATAAATGTTGCCTCGGTGGCTTAAACTTTACCCAAATCATGTTACTGGATTATATTACAGCTCTCATTATGTTTGTGTTTGTTTCAAGACTAAGCAGTTTGGTCTTGGGTTTGAAGTCCAAGCTGTTTGGTCTTGGGTTTCAAGACTAATCTGTTTGGTCTTGGGTTAGAAGACCAAGCTGTTTGGTCTTGGGTTTCAAGATCAAGCTGTTTCGTCTTGGGTTTCAAGACTAATCTGTTTGGTCTTGGGTTAGAAGACCAAGCTGTTTGGTCTTGGGTTTCAAGATCAAGCTGTTTCGTCTTGGGTTTCAAGACCAAGCTCATATCAAGCAGGATTTTTGTTTGATCTATTACCATTTAAGATCAAATTACTCCTATTATATTGTAACATGTCACGAAGAGCAGTAATATTCAAGTTTAACACTGGTGATATTCTATACGTAATCAATGTAGACTCCGAACCATTCGTTAGCATCATAAATATTTAGTTTAACTTACTACAACTGTAGGGGTAAGAAACTGCGAAGAGGAATTTGGGAATCAGGTTTATGTAAAATCTCAATATGTATATGGCCGGGCGCCTCACAACACGGCTCTCCTGGCCCATAACACATTCCACCCTGCAGCCCCGTCCACCGCTTCTCAGTATTCTTCAGTGTGGCGGTGTCAGGGAGGGTCTCCATAATGCCAGATTTGTGTTGCTTGTGGACGGGTGAATGGCAGTGGCTGGCACTGGTTTGCACCCAGTCACTCTGATTCTGGCACTCACCTTTTGTGTTGCGAGAGGATGTAAAGAATATGAGGGCAGAAAGTGGGGAAAGGAAAAGTATAAAAGAGAGGCTAGTTGTAAGGTGCAGTGTGGGATGGTGGCAGGAAAGGGAGAGGGGAGGAACAGGAGGGTTGGTGTGTGGTCGCAGAAAGGAGAGAGAGAGAGACAAAAGGATGGTTATGGTAAGGGAAATAGGACAGGGGGAGAGGGTATAGTCGTAGTGTGGGGGGATAGTCGTAGTGTGGGAGGATAGTCGTAGTGTGAGAGGATAGTCGTAGTGTGGGAAGATAGTCGTAGTGTGGGAGGATAGTCGTAGTGTGGGAGGATAGTCGTAGTGTGGGAGGATAGTCGTAGTGTGGGAGGATAGTCGTAGTGTGGGAGGATAGTCGTCCTGTGGGAGGATAGTCGTAGTGTAGGAGGATAGTCGGAGTGTGGGAGGATAGTCGGAGTGTGGGAGCATAGTTGTAGTGATTGAGGATAGTTGTAGTGAGGGAGGATTGTTGTAGTGAGGGAGGATTGTTGTAGTGAGGAAGGATTATTGTAGTGAGGCAGGATTGTTGCAGAGAGAGAGCATAATTCGGGAAAATGGAAGGGAAATAAACACTGAAAAAGATTCACTCTCATAGCAAGAAGATCTAAACGGGGTTTTGAAATTGTCAAAAGATTGGCAGGTGCAGTTCAATGCAGGCAAATGTAAGGTTTTGAGACTAGGAAATGATGATAGATTTACACGATGGTGTTGTGATTGCGAAAGGGATCTGAGAGTTATGATTAGTAAGAATTTAAAACCAAAAATAAATTTATAAATGTTCATAATAAGGCGAATAGGACAGTGGGATTTATTTCTCAAAGCGTTAGTAATAAAAGACATGGTGTTATACTTCAGCTATATCTTGCTCTTGTTAAGCCCCATTAAGATATGCAGTTCAGTTTTGGTCGCTATACTATAGAATGGATATCAATTCACTAGAACGCGTCCAGCGTAGGATGACAAAGTTAATTCCTCAAATTAGAAACGTGTCATACGACGAAAGATTGGCAAAGCTTAACACTTTGAAAATAAATACCGACCTACAATAAATACCGAATACAATAAATTTGAAGAAAATACCGACCTTACCTAACCTTCTTAGTATGTTAAGATAAGCATCTTATTCCTTCGTAATTACAATTATTACTTAACCTATACCTATAATAGGTTAAGTAATAATTGTAATTACGAAGCAATAAGATGTTTATCTTAACATACTAAGAAGGTTAGGTAAGGTCGGTGTTATCTATGAAGCTTTTCAAGGTAAACTAAAATATTCACAATAAATTAGTATGTCACATATGCACGTATTTAATATGTCAATATTGACTATAAGAAAGTGCGAGAACGGGTTGCACCAAGGTATTGATAAGAGGTGACCCACTCAATTTCTTGTCCTTGTATTGCGAGTCTGATGTTTTGAGTTCCCATCTTAACGACCATTGTTTTGGTTTTATTGTTGTTTATTTTCACTGCTGTGCGTTCCGCTTCCCTGCTGATGATGTCTAGGCATTTTTGTGCATTATTCCTGGCGCCTTTGTCATTGTTAATGATAATAAAGTCGTCTGTATAGTTAGGCAGTTTGGTTTTTGGTAAGTTGAGCTTCATGAATTATTCCATGAGACAGTTGAAGAGGAAGGGGCTTAGTATACCTCCCTGCGGAGTTCCATTTTCCAGCCTCTTTGAGGAGAATGTTTTTCCTTGAAATTTGACTTTAGCTTCTCTGTTGAACAGACGTCCTTTGTCAAAGGCAAGAGCGCTGGAGTAAGGGGTGACAGTGGTAACGTATATGGATGGTGACAAGGGTGACGTATATGGATGGGTGACAAGGGTGACGTATATGGATGGGTGACGTATATGGATGGGTAACAAGGGTGACGTATATGGATGGGTGACAAGGGTGACGTATATGGATGGGTGACAAGTGACGTATATGGCTGCGTGACAAGGGTAACGTGTATGGATGGGTGACAAGGGTGGCGTATATGGATGGGTGATAAGGGTGACGTATATGGATGGATGATAAGGGTGAGGTATATGGATGGTTGACAAGGGTGACGTGTATGGATGGGTAACAAGGGTGACGTATATGGATGGGTGACAAGGGTGACGTATATGGATAGGTGATAAGGGTGACGTGTATGGATGGGTGATAAGGGTGACGTGTATGGATGGGTGACAAGGGTGACGTATATGGATGGGTAACAAGGGTGACGTGTATGGATGGGTGACAAGGGTGACGTGTATGGATGGGTGACAAGGGTGACGTGTATGGATGGGTGACAAGGATGACGTGTATGGATGGGTGACAAGGGTGACGTGTATGGATGGGTGACAAGGGTGACGTATATGGATGGGTGACAAGGGTGACGTATATGGATAGGTGATAAGGGTGACGTGTATGGATGGGTGATAAGGGTGACGTGTATGGATGGGTGACAAGGGTGACGTGTATGGATGGGTGACAAGGGTGACGTGTATGGATGGGTGACAAGGGTGACGTGTATGGATGGGTGACAAGGGTGACGTGTATGGATGGGTGACATATGGATGGGTGACAGGACATAACAACCAGAGTATTTTGAGTAAAAATACCGCCAAGAAGGCGGTATTTTTTAATGAGTTTAAATTCGTCTCCTGATGGTGATTTTAGAATCAGTTTTAAGAGAGCATCAGTCCAAAATTTGCAATAAATGAAAACTAATTCGATTTTAATCAAACTTTTTTGACTAGTTGTATATGAAAAGGGTTTCATCTGGTCCAAGTCTCAGCATCGTAGCATAAATAGAAAAGGAGAAAAAAATATTGAATTATGTGTCAAAAATTTTCTAAAATGGTCAAAAATTAACATCAAACACAAGTGTCAACTAAAGTCATGTCTATGACTCTCAGCTATCACAATAGTATATAATAAAAATACTTAGTAATTAGTTTTATCCAAACAAAATTTAGTTAAAAAAATATATTTTTTATCTTTTTTTTTCTTATTTGTTTATCGGACGATTTCCATGAAACGTATACACCTGACTGCACGTAAGCCTATCTGTAAGGGT
The DNA here is from genome assembly GCF_040958095.1 of Procambarus clarkii. Classification (NCBI taxonomy): domain Eukaryota; kingdom Metazoa; phylum Arthropoda; class Malacostraca; order Decapoda; family Cambaridae; genus Procambarus; species Procambarus clarkii. The sequence goes on from NC_091188.1 coordinate 19,519,423, forward strand.
GCCAAGAGTGCCAAGTGTGCCAGGAATTTGGTTGATGTCAATCTCAGCCACAGATGGCAGCACCATAGACTTTATTAAAAAAAAAAAATCAAGTGACATAAACGTTCTTATAACTCTTTCATTTATATTCAATTTACATGAAACTTACACCTTATATGTAGAGTTATGACTCTACAAATCTGTAAAAAGCATTTTTTCATAAATTTATCTAGTGATTTTATAATAGTAATGAACCATCAAATATTTGCATAATTTTTTTATGGCACTTTGACTATTTGTATTAGTAAAACTAAACATATTTTAAAAAGTTCGCTAAACAGATCCTTTTATTATATGCAAATGTGATAGAAAAGTGTCATAGAAATTATTTCATTTGAAACTTGTGGTTGTAGTTTCGATTTCAAAATGCGTAAAATTCGTTGAAAAAATCTCCCTTTCTATTTAGGCTGCAATACTGAAACTTTGAATAATTGCAGCCCTTATTATGTACAACTAATCAAAAAAGATTGGTTGACATTGAACAATTCAACAATTTATAAGAAACGCAGTTATGCCCCCCTTAACCTATAGTTGATATGGGTCCTTTGATTTCCTTATCCACCTGGCAGCACAGTGTAACTGGATCATTGGCTAGCTCGAAGACTTTTTCAAGGTCCAGAAAAATTAGGATTCCGGTTTTGTCATTGATTTGATCCAGGAGGGAGGTAAGACATTCTGTGGTTCCAACACCGTTTCTGTAAGTAAACATTTTTGTGCAGCGGTTTGGCTTTCCATTCGATTCCATTAAGAGCCATTCTTTCTGCAGTTTTGGCCAGACAACTTGTTAATAAAATGGGTCTTGGATTTCCTGGGTCTTTGGGTTTTGGAATGGGAACAATAATTGCGCTATTCCAAGAGAGTAGTGGAGTTCTTGTCACCCATACTCTGTTGATGAGATTAAGAAAGGATTCACTTTTTTCTCCAAAGGTGGCCAGCGTGTTGTAATTCCTTGTCCTCACCTGGAGCTGTGTGTTTAGTTTTCTTTGTAGCTCTTCTGAGTTCTTTCAGATTGAAAAGTTGGTCTAGTTCATCAGGTTCTAGTTCTAAAGCATCGTATGTTTTTGTTCCATCTTGCCGCTTGAAGTCTTTGTTGGTGAGACAGAGTTGCTTGAGGAAATTGAGTGGAACTGGCTCTTGAAGCAAATCGATTTGTTAATCATTCTGCTTCTTGTTCTGGACAGTGTTTACAAGACAGTCGACGGGTGAGGACGTCGGTCCGCTGCTCTCGTCTCTCCTGCACCCTTGCCTGGGTAACACCTCTACAACATTTCGCATTCTATACATTTCCATCCCCCCCATGCTGGGTACTGAGATGGAGATTCGCTCAACAGAAGAACTGGCTACTCCCCACGGCAATATTCACATGGACACAGACGCGGAAAGCAGCCAGCCAGTAAAAAGAGAGTAATTTTCAAGAAGTTCTTACCAAGGGACAGTAGAAACGGAGAAGACAGAATGTGGGGCGTAGTGTTGACAGTGATAGTGTACCTAATGGAAACGACAAGAGAATGAGGAACGACGCTGAGACTGATCAAACCAGTATCGACGAAAGGACAGAACGATGTCAGGAAGGTGAGGGTCAGCGGAGGTGGAGGTTTCTCTTCCCTGCCTCATGCACGCTGGCCTACCACCACAAGCTGCTGCGGATAGTCAAACTTGGAAGAGAGCACCGCAAGTTCGAGCCCCTGCTGAAGGAAGGTGTGAACAGACCTTACTTAACGGTAGGTTCTATGGAGGCAGTTGTGTTGCTTACCCAGCAAGGATATGATGGAATTGTTATGCAAATACCGGAGGAGAACGAGAAGCTGACGAAGGTAATTATCTACAAATATCCTCAGATTCTAGACACCGAATTCATCCTCGACGACCAACGATTTGTGTGGGCCAAGCGTCACCTTATTATAGGTGAGGCTAGGAATCCGGTTGTTGCTCTAGTGAAAGGTGAAATTCCCGAGAGAGTGTTCATCACCGGGGTGGGTTACAGGCATGTAGCAAAGTATGTGGAAGAACCCATAATATGCCTGAAATCCTGCAGATGAGGGCATAAATCCTGGAGGTGTCAACATGAACCACGATGTCGTTTTTGCAGAAAGTCTCGCCTCTCTGTGTGTAGAAACAGACTTAATCTGGGTGAGAAAATAGTTCCCAGATGCTGCAACTGTGGAGGTGTTCACAACGCCAGCTCGGCTGTGTGTAGCAAGAGGCCGAGTATGGATGTTCCCCGGCCGGTGAATGTTACAGAGCAGGCATGAGCTCTTACCCAGACACCGGGAGCACAGCAGAATAGTCTGCCTCAAACAGCGCCAGTGAACAGGACGAATGCGTGGGTAAAGGAGTCATCTTTACTTCGTCAGGCTCAAGCAACAAGCAGCCACGCCACCACTCAGGACTCCGGCAGTGACAATGTAACGGTGAGTGAAGTGGTTACTGGGAATCAGAAAGAGGGCCATAATGATATGGTCAAGGAGGTGTGGGCTGATCTAAGAAAAGTTGGTGAGTCTCTCCGAAATCTTGGACAGAGAATCGAGTCCATCGAGGCGAAATTAAACGTTCAGGTGAAGGTCAATGAAAGTCACAAAACAGTGAAGGAAAGTCAGGAAATAGTGGTTGAGGACAATAATGCAACAATGAGTGGTGAAATGAAGGAAAGTGAAGTGTGTGTAATTGATGGTAGTCGTAGTGAAAGGAAGAACTCTGTAATTAAACATAAAATGGAGGAATCATTTGGGCCAATAATGGACATCACGGGACTGAAAAAATCTCTTGAGAAACGCAATGTTGCTTTTACCGGTGAAGTTGGGAGGAGGTGGGAGATGTTATACAAGGTATGGCTATCATTTAGTGAACTTATTGTGGATGACTTAGAAAGTGAATAGTTTAATAATGGATTATCCTAGACTGAAAATGTTGTCATGGAATGTTAATGGTTTAAGAAACAGGGTTACAGATGTTCATTGTTATGTGATGGGAAATGATATTGATGTTGTAGCTCTCCAGGAGACAGGGGATAGGAATGAAGGCTTATTGAAATTAAATGGCTATAAAGGGTTTCACCTCTTCGCCGCAAATAACATCAGAGGGACGTCGATTTATGTTAAGAACTCCATACCAGCAGAATTAGTAGAACTGCCATCAAAAAGGCAAAGTATAGAGAGTGTCTATGTTAAATTATCATTAAGGGAAGGGGAATTTATTGTAGTTAATTTGTATGTATCCAGGAACTGCTTCGACGCTCACTATCTACCTGACTGCACTTATACTAATCCTTCACTGGTAACTGGGGACCTTAATGCTCGGCACACAAGCCTTGGGACAGTGGGAAGTATTAATACTAATGGGGTCAAGTGGTTACAATTTCTACAAGACCATCCAGATACCTGTCTCTTGGGAAACAATGAACCAACTCACATCAGGGGAGGAAGGCTTGACTATGCCTGCATTTTAAACTCTCAGGGGATTATGGGGGAGGCTCGGGTTGTTCGGGAACTACTTAGTGATCACTTTGCCTTGAACGTTGAATTACCGCTGGCGAAAACACAAGTCCACTTTCAAAGGAAAAGACTAAATATTAATAAAGATATGAAAAAATATTTTTTTCAAAATATGGGAGATTGGTATCAACAATACACGCCGCTCTGCGTTGATAGTTTTTACGAGGACATGGTCGAGAACATAGATAAAATAGTAAAGAGAGAAAATAACGGGGGCAGGGGTAGCAAGACGCATGGACCTAAGAAATTTAAATATTCCAATGATCAGCAAGTGAAGGGATGGGAGAGAATGCTACGGAGTGCACATAAAGAATGGTTAAAAAATGGAATGAGGGATGAAGAGAAAAATACAATATTGGAAGTGGCTAGGGAATGCAGTCAATTGAGGAAGGAGGCGCGGGACAGATACTGGCAAGACTTTGCTCAGTCCATTGGTAATACTAAGAACCTTACAGACATATGGAGAGCAGTAAATAAAATCCGGGGTTTTAAGCCCAAATTCATAGCTCACTCAGATCCTGGGAAGGTTGCTAATGACTTAGTAGATAAATGAGCTAGTGCTGCTGGTATGGAGTCCTTACCTGCAGACACGAGAGTCACCATTGAGTCATGGGAAAATATTAGAAATGGAATAACTTTATGTGTTTTAAATACAGGATCTGTAACATGCACTGAGATAACTTATGATGAGCTACTGAATGCTATAAAAAGTGGCACCTCTACTGCTCCAGGGAAAGATGGAGTAACGTATGACATTCTTAATTATTTAGCCGGTATGAAACCTAGTCCCTTACTTGATTTGTTTAACATGAGTTATAGGGAGGGAAAGTTACCAAGAAAAATGGAAGGAGGCTGTCATCATTCCTATCCCTAAGACTAACGGAGGCTACAGGCCTGTCTCCTTAACATCCTACTTTTGTAAAATGATGGAAAGGATTTTGTTAAATAGGCTACTCTGCCTTGTAGGTGATAACATGTCCAATAATCTCTTTGGTTTTATCAAAGGCAAAAGTACTGCGGACTGTCTCTTAAAGTGTCTAATGTGGATGACAATTGTAGAGTTTTTGTTGATTTGCAAGGAGCATTTGATAAAGCCAATGGAACAGTAATCTTATACGAATTAGCCAATCTGGGAATAACAGGGAGATTGCTACATTGGATAAGAGATTATCTACAAGGGAGAAAAGGTCAGGTGTATTACCAGGGATACATATCTGAGGAACAGAGGTTTCAGTTAGGTACCCCACAAGGGGGGAGTTTTAAGTCCTACTTTATTCAATGTATTAATGAACAGATTAGCATCAGAGATGTATCCTCCAGGGGTCACGACGATCATATATACGGATGACATTCTTATACAAAGCACTTCTGGGAACAAAATACAAACTGCTCTTAACATACTTGATACAACCTGTCACAAGTTAGGCTTAGTTATAAATGCAGACAAAACCAAATATGAGTATAGGAAACGAAGAAATATAACACTCTAAATGGTGTGGAACTGAGCCGTGTTCAGAAGTACAAGTATCTGGGCATGTATGTTGGATACACATGTGAGAGTAAAAATGCTGAAATAAATCATATCAGCACCTTATGCAAAGCCCATCTGCATCCTCTAAAAGCACTGGCTTTTTCTGGTAAAGGTGTTGGGGTACCTATCTTGCGGATGTTATACATAAGCACTGTTCGGTCCCTGATAAGACTAAGCAGCACCCGTTTTGTCTTACACAGTGCAAGGCAGAATTAAAAAAAAAACTGATACAGAACGAGGCTATGAGGATTATTCTTGGATGTTAAGGAAATGCAATGATTGAAATAATGAGAATGGAATTCAATTTACAGAGTGTGTATGAAAGAGTCCATGACATTAACGCTAGAGTATCTATTCGTTTCATGCGGAGAAAAGGAGGGGATAACTGTTTCAGAGCGTTCAGACCTGTTTGAATCACGTACACAGTGCCAGGAAACTGAGAGAGACACGCTACACGAGGGGATTAGCTCATGACCTCAGGAAATACGATGTACTTGACTGCTGCAAACCCACTCGATAGTGTAATAGGTCTGCTCCCTGGAAAGTACAGAAAAATAGACGTCGAAATTGTATCCTTCAAGGTGAAAAAGATTCGTCATGAACAGGGACAATCACAGTGTTTGTATGGAAGCATCTCTCGGTTACCAAAAGGCAATAGTTTACATGTATATTGTGACGGGTCGGAGGTGGAGGATGGCAGGGCAGGGTGTGGTGTCCTAATAAGGGAATATACTGGGTTTGGGACTGTGGACAGGATAATTAAACTTCGACTTAGTAATTATATATCATCCACACAAGCTGAACTGCAGGCCATTCTGGCGTGTTTGGAGGAAGTACGTCATGACGACAAAGATGTTTTTGTATTTGTCGATAGCCGAGGAGCACTTGATTCCTTGATTCCTTGAAATTTTGGACAGAAATCCAGTCTTCATGTCCATAGTTGAAGATTGTAAGAAACGGATAACTGAGATACAGCTGAAAGGTCACAATGTGAAATTCATGTGGATTCCATCTCATGTTGGAATAGTGCTCAACGAGGTGGCGGATGACTTGACCAAACGTGCCACATCAAAACCACAAGTTGACATCGAATGTGAATTCACAATGAGACAAATAAGAAGCAAAATCAGAAATAATCAGGCACAGGCAAAAGTGGCGAGGAGAGGTATAATGTATGAGGGAAGTCAAACCCTGCAACACTACATGTATGTGAGTCAAAACACCCATTTCACTTATGGTAAAAGGAGAAATGCTTGGAGTGACTCGGTGCACATGCGGCTCAGGCTTGCGTACAAATATTACTGGGAATATGGGATAGATGTTCATGATAATGACACGAAGTATAAACTGTTTGGTATGTTAAGGTCTCACACCCTTGCCCATTATGTTCTTGATTGTCCGTTTATTAATGTATATAGAAACACTGAGATAAGGACTGTTCCTGAACAAATAGCCTGGATGTGTCACAACGGAAAGGTTGATGATATTCTGGAGAGATATAAGAATTTTGCACCAAGACTGTAAACTTTTGTTAAATTATCTGCATGTATCTTGCAAATTGTCTATACAGTATACCTAAGTCATAAAAGTGTTTGTGTGTACGTCTGATACCATACTACTTATGTAATGGAGGAATTGTATATGTTTATCTCTTAGAATGTTCGGCAATATGTTTATTGTTTGTGATGTGTGTCTATGTATGTATGAACACGTTTTACTGAACGGGGTGAGAATAGCTTGAGCTACATCCTCCCTTTTTGTGTATTTTACCTCAAGAAACTTATTTCAATTTCAATTTCTTGTTCTGGATGAACAAGAAGGGGCGAAGCAGGAGGCTATTTTCCTTAGGCCTTGTTGATCTGTCTGCAGATGTTTCCCAAGGATGTATGCTGATTAAACTTGGCACACCAATCAAGTCATTTTTCTTCTCTGATTTTTACTGTTTCTTCATGCCCATGATCTCCGACAGCTTTAAGAAGTCGTAGATTAGCTTCGGTTCTGTTTCTTCTGAAATTCTGCCGTGCACAATTTAGTCTGTTATGTAGTTCTTTGATTCTATCACAGTAATACCTATGGTTATTATGTTGTTGGGCAATTGTATTTTCGTAGGGATGAAGTGATTTGCTGCTCCTTGTATTGTATTTACAAAATCTTGTTCCATTTCTTCGGTGTTGTCAGGTTGGAGTGTAGTTTTGATATCAAGTTTCAAGAAGTTCCTTAAACGTCGTCCAATCTGATTTGAAAAAATCTCATCCGGGCTCGGGAGCTGAAGATCTGGGAGGTAGTGCTATATTAATAACTGTTTTTGTAGCAAAGTGGTCACTAGTCAGTACATGGTCTACTGACCAATGACACAACTCATAAATACTTGTGGAGACATAAAATAATGCGCTCAAACCAATGCTGGGATTACCAATGTAGACACGGCGAGAAAATCTAAGAATGGAATCCAACTTGCCAGCCTATTTATATATATATATATATATATATATTTAATATTATTATATATATATTATATATTAATATTATTATATAAATATAAAATTAATAAAATATTAAAAATTAAAATAAAATGATTAAAAATTATTAAAATAAGTTTTATTTGTATTGATCACTTTAAGTGCGCTTAAGTGTTTTGTTTTTTAAGCATTTTCCTTTCTTTGATAGGCAATTATATTCTGTATGAGTTCTTTGTTTACCAGCTATTTGACTGTGATTTCTGTTTTTTCTTTTAGATCTGATGATGAATACGAGAAGTATTCGAAACGTTATGTTTTTTAAAGTAAAGATTCTGATACAAGATGTTCAGTATTTCCCTGGTTTTCCTATTCATCTTAAAATTAAGATTCCCGAAGGGAACATCGATCATAAATATTTTATTAAAACGATATGGAAGACCTACAGTTACGTTATACAGAAGAATAGAGAAAGTGGATTTCGCAGTTAAGAAGGCTCACTTGGATTTGGAATTTCTACAAACCTGTAAGGTGCATCGTTTGGTCCCAAGATTCCTCAGGTTTAAAGTGTATTCCGACAAATTTGCGTTGACAAGTGAATATAATTCTTGGTTATTAAGATTGTTGGACTTTGAAATATCTGAAAAGCAGAAGCGGGTAAATAAGCTGAAAAGTGAATTGCACGTGTACTTGGAGAAATTCAAGATCTTGGTTTCCTGGGTTGATTTTGCATCTTTAAAATGTAAATATGAAAATTATAATGAAAAAAGGGTTGAAAAATGTAGACTTATTCACGAGAAGAAATTGCGTAACTTGGATATACCTTCATTTAATTCGGTAGACCCTGATAAGGTGGTTTTCAATTTTTCAAAGAGAGTTCTGTCTCCCATTGAGAAAGAACTTCTCTCTATAGGGTTAGACTTCGGGTTGACGTGTAAAAAACCTAAATTTGTTAATCATTTTTTTGGGGTTTTGAGCGGTTATGCAACACATTGAAAACTTGTACCCTAAGGACTGGTACAAATTATAGTTGGACCAATATCATCAGTACTGTTTCCTCCTTAGCACATGAAGTCTTTAACGACTTTGGTAAATATAGATCTACATTCCCTCCTTTTGACAAAAGGAAATTGGAGTGTATTAATGGCTTAAAGAACGATAGGAGTATTTGCATTACCAGGCCACATAAAGGTAGGGGTGTAGTGGTTTTGGACAAGTTAGAGTATGTTAATAAGGTGGAAAGGTTGTTAGAAGACCCCTCTAAATTTACGTTGGTTGATATAGACCCATTCTCGTATATTTTGAAATGTGAGGATAAATTGAATAGAGTTTTAAGAAGTTTGAAAGACTCTCTTTTCGATTATACTAAATTACTTGCAACTGGCTCTAAGCCTGGCATCTTATATGGGTTACCTAAAGTTCATAAAACAGGTATACCGATTCGTCCTATTTTATCAGCGATTGGCACTTTTAATTATAAACTGGCTAAGTTTCTGGTTCCATTATTATAACCATTAACGCATAATGAATTTACTGTGAGAAATTCTCAGGATTTTGTAAAAGAACTTTCCTCTTTAAATTTTGAGTTCCCAACTATAATGGCCAGTTTCGATGTTGAATCACTTTTTACTAATATTCCTCTGTTGGAAACCATTGATATCTGTGTAAGTCAATTATTTGCTGACACTAACTTAGTGTCTGGATTTTGTAGTAAAATATTCAGACGGCTGTTAGAAATAGCAGTTAAAGACTCCATCTTTATGTTTAATAATATTTATTATAAACAAATTGATGGAGTAGCAATGGGGTCTCCTTTAGGTCCTGCACTGGCTAATGCTTTTTTGAGTTTTCACGAAATAAATTGGCTTGATAATTGTCCTTCGGCCTTTAAACCAGTCTTGTACAGGAGATATGAAGATGACACTTTTTTGTTGTTTAGGGACCAGTGTCATATTGAGAAATTTAGAGAGTATCTTAATGCACAACATAGTAATATACGGTTTACTGCAGAGTGTGAAGTTGATAATTCATTGTCGTTTCTTGATGTAAAAGTGAATAACCTCAATGGGTTCAACACTAATGTTTTTAGGAAACCAACTTTTACTGGTTTAGGTTTAAATTTTAATTCCTTTGTTCCCGATATTTTTAAGAAAAATGCTATTAACACTCTACTGAATAGGGCCTCTGTTTTATGTTCTAATTGGAATAACTTTGATCAGGAAATTAATTTTCTTGTGAAATTTTTTTCAAATAATGGTTATCCTGTGCATATGGTTTATACTTTTATAAGGAATTTCTTAAATAAGACGGTTCACCCATTGTGTAGGATTACTACAGTGGAAAGGGATCTTAAATATATTAAATTACCATTTTATGGCAGTATTAGCTTTTCTGTAAGGAGTCGTTTGAGGAGACTGTTGCAGCAGTGTTATCCTCAAGTAGACTTCAGATTTATTTTTGTCAACACAAATACCATAGGCTCTTATTTTAAATTTAAAGATAAAGTGCCTACCCCCTTGTGCTCAAATGTCGTATATATGTATAATTGTTCCAGCTGTAATGCTGGATATGTCGGGAGTTCCATTCGGAACTTTAAGATTAGGATACTTGAGCACCGGGGATTATCTTTTAGGACTGGATTACCATTGTCTAAACCAGCATTTTCGGAGATTAGAAACCATTGTTATGAGTTTGATCATTCTCTGCTGGAATCTGATTTTAAAATTCTGGACACTTGTATGAATGGCCAGTCAGATTTGAGAGTAATGGAATCCTTATATATAAAGGAGCTGCGGCCTCTGTTAAATAGCAACCTTTCAGCTGTTCAATTGTACACTGTATAGTGCACAGAAGGCCCTGTAATTTGATTTTTAGTTTATTTTGGTAGTTTAATTTTGTTTAGTTTACCATGTCTTTGCCCTTTCTTACTTATTTTAAGTTTTAACATTGTACATTAATATAATCTTTTATTTAGGATAAATAATACATTTTTTGGTATTTAATTTTATTTAATATTTGAGTTTTTTATAAGATTTTGGTTAGTACTTTATAATTGTCGTTTATTCTGTTTGTATTTTACATACATTTTTTGTAGATTTGTAGTCATTATATAAATATTTGTTATAGTGTTTAGTATCTATGTGTTAGGTATCAAGTTTCACTTCTGATCACTTCACGTAAGTTTAATGGAATGGTTTGTTTTAGTAGTTATAAATTTCATCTTGTAGTTTACTGGATTTTAAATTAGTTTTAATATATGTGACAGTTAATAAGTTTTATTTGTATTGATCACATTAAGTGCGATTAAGTGTTTTGTTTTTTAAGCATTTTCCTTTCTTTGATAGGCAATTATATTCAGTATGAGTTCTTTGTTTACTAGCTATTTGATTGTGATTTCTGTTTTTTCTTTTAGATCTGATGATGAATACGAGAAGTATTCGAAACGTTATGTTTTTTAAAGTAAAGATTCTGATACAAGATGTTCAGTATATCCCTGGTTTTCCTATTCATCTTAAAATTAAGATTCCCGAAGGGAACATCGATCATAAATATTTTATTATATATATATATATATATATATATATATATATATATATATATATATATATATATATATATATATATATATATATATATATATTTTGTTTGTTTGTCATATATATATATACGGAGGAGGGGGACGGACACGTGGTGAGCAAGGTCCTACACTTGAACCAATTTCAACGAGGATCACGATGCCTGAGCCAGTCAAGACTTGACCTGTGTAGGTATGAATACCTGCTGAAGGCCCCGGGGGTGACAAGAAGAACCGTATCTCCTTCATTCCAACACTATGAACGTTGAAAGGTGCGTTGTCTGAGCTTTGTGTATGGCGAGGCAGGTACAGTGTATGGGTGAGGGGAGGGTCGCCGCCGTCTCAGTGCCGCCACCCACCAGCCCCCAAGGCGGGGTACGGGGGGAAGGGGGGAGTGATGGGGGAGGCTCTCGAGCTGCCTACAGTGATGTTAGTGGAAAGTTAGTGCGTTCATAAGCAAATCGGTGAGTGTAGTGTTAAAAACAAAGTGCACTAGTGATTTCCCCGAGTGTTTGATAGTGTGTAACAAGTGTGACGGCGGCCTCCCTCGTGTGCCCCCCCTCCACCACCCCCGCCCGCCATCTTCCCCCACCCCGCTACCTGCGCCCTACCCAGCCAGCCGCCCATCAACACACAGCCTACCCACACACGGTGCCCAGGCCATGCCCAACTCCCCCAGGAGGGTAATGCTTGCCGTGTTACTCTCCATCTGGGAAGGAGAGGGTGCACTCAGTGGGCAGCCAGGCGTCATCACATCTAGGCATGGCACATGTCGCACCTGACACACAGCCTCTTTCCAGCCAAGAAGATGGCCACCCAAGAGGAAACTGTCAAGTGTGTGACAGACGGTATCGTCTCAATTCAAATGGAACTGTCCGCTTTCATTCTCTCAATTCAGGTGGTTGTCTAGGGTCTAGGCGCCTGCCCCGGGGCAGTGACGATGGACAACCTGCTGCAGGAGCGAGGAACAATACCTCCCTCAACTTCATTTCAGCAGATAATCTGCTTGACGCAATCAAAGCGACGTCCACCAGGACCTTGCCCCACATCCCCAAGGCTGCCCGTCATCAAGCAGCAGCCAAACTCACCAGTCTGCTGACAAAGGTCAACAATGCTCCTAGAACCATTGGAGCATGGCACAATCTCCTTCTATTTGGGAATGCATGCCTAGCATTACCGCCCAGGAGAGACAAGTCATTAGCAACCTCTGTAATCAGAGCTCTTAATGAATTCCCCAGAGCAGACAACCTGGTCCGCCTCCCCCCTCGTGCCAAGAACACCAGCCGCAGGACGACCAACAATAACTCATCTGAGAACCACAAAATGAGAGCACAGATCACCAGGAAAATAGAAGAGGGCAATACCACAGGTGCCATCAGAATCATGACCAGCGATGACACTATTGCCCCCAGGAATGCCACGACAGCAGAGGCTCTTCAAGACAAACACCCACCCAGAGCCCCCGACAGCAGCAGGGATCCCCAGGAAAACAATGCTGGCATAGAACCCTTGACTGTTCGAGAATCTGAGGTGTACAAAGCAGCCATGTCTTTCCCAACAGGTTCAGCAGGGGGATTTACAGGCCTAAGACCCCAGCACATCAAACAAATGCTGAACCCGGTGCTTGGAGATGCTGCAAAGGACCTTCTAGTGGAACTTACCAGATTCTCCAACATGTGTTTGGCTGGCGGCATCCCTGAGGACATCAGGCCTGTCTTTTATGGAGCAGCACTCTGTGCTCTAAAGAAGAAGGATAGGGGTATCAGGCCCATTGCCGTTGGCAACACCCTCCGACGCCTTGTAGCTAAGGCTGCAGTGAGATCTATCAGCCAGGAAGCAGCCACCTTGCTGAAACCTCATCAGCTCGGGTTTGGGATTCCCCTAGGTTGTGAAGCTGCAGCACATGCAGCGCGGGCTTACATTGTTGATCTCCCGGACCAGAAGGCACTAGTAAAGCTTGACTTCAAAAATGCCTTCAATCAAGTCAGACGAGACGCTGTCCTCAGGGCTGTACACAACCATTTCCGTCCCCTTTACCCATTCATCCGATCGTGCTACAGTGGGGACTCTAAGCTTCTTTTTGGGGAGCATGAAATAAACTCCTGTGAAGGTGTCCAACAAGGTGACCCCTTAGCCCCCCTCCTTTTCTGCCTAGCTATCAAAGAGGTCACTGATAGTCTGACAAGCGAGCTAAACATCTGGTACCTGGATGATGGCACTCTAGCTGGAACTCCGGAAACCATTTTGGGGGATATAAGGAAAATCCAGGAGCAGGGAGCAGCCTTAGGCCTCATTCTCAATGCATCCAAATGTGAAATAATCTCCCGCAACCCAGACATCACTGGGCAAATACAAAATGCTCTTCCAGACATTCTCGTTGTCGAGCCACCGGACTGCACTCTCTTGGGTGCCCCCATTGGCCCACGAGCAATCGAGGAGGTCCTGGCTGCAAAAATCACTGACCTAAAGAGAATGCAGGACAGGATTGACAAGATTGATGCCCATGATGCTCTCTTTCTCCTTACAAGATGCCTGTCTCTCCCTAAGTTGACCTACTTTCTGAGATGTTCTCCATCCTACAGCAGCCCTAAGTTAAATGTGTATGACACCCTTCTGAGGTCCATGCTGGTGAAAGTCCTGAACCTGCCATTGGACGACTCTCAGTGGGAGCAAGCAACCCTTCCTGTAAGACTCGGCGGCCTTGGTGTCCGCACAGCCTCCCAAATTGCTCTACCAGCCTTCCTTTCCTCCTCTCATGCATCGCACGACCTCGTCAGAGATATTTTACCTGCAACCCTGAGAGATTCAGCAGGAATACACGATCCTGCTTTCACTGAATGTTCAAATCAGTGGAATGTTCTTGCAGCCCCAGCAACCATTATAGAGCCAACAAAACAACACAAACAGTCCGGCTGGGACCACCCTCTAGTGGAAAAAGTAGCTGATGCCATGCTAAGCGTCGCAACATCAGACAAGGAGAAAGCCCGCCTCAGAGCAGTGCGTGCCCCCCATGCAGGAGACTTCCTCCTGGCAGTACCCATGTCAGCAATGGGCACGCGCCTAGATCCAGAATCCCTTCGTGTAGCAGTGGCCCTCCGCCTTGGTGCCCCAATTCACACTGAATACAAGTGTATTTGCAACAGGGTGGAAGCAGACCAATACGGACTGCATGGGTTGCATTGCGGAAGCACAAAGGGCTGGCATGCAAGACACAACGAGGTCAATGACACCATCAAGAGAAGCCTCGTCTCAGCTGGGTGCCCAGCGGAGAGAGAACCTCGCATCCTAGGGGTCCAAAACCCGGATTTCCCAGCACTTCGCCCTGATGGCATCACCATATACTCATGGAAGGAGGGTAGACAGTTGGTGTGGGACTACACATGTGTATCCACCCTGGCTGACACCTATGTACACTTCGGAGCTGATCAAGCAGGTGGGGCGGCCAACCACAGGGAAACAGCAAAATCACTCAAGTACAGGCGACTGGAAGGTCAATACCTCTTTGTTCCCATAGCGTCTGAGACGCATGGCCCCTGGGGCAAGAGTGCCTTGGGATTTCTCAAGGAATTGGGGTCCAAGCTCCTTGACGTCACCAGAGACCCAAGGGCTTCCAGTTTTTTATTTCAGCGTCTCAGTGTGGCGATCCAGAGGAGAAATGCTTGCTGCGTCCTCGGTTCCTGTCCAGAAGCGGAGGAGCTTCAAGAGATCCATAACCTTTAGGCATTTGTCTTGTATGTTTTGTAACCTTTAAATACACAATAAAGGAAAAAAAAAAAGGGAAGGGGGTGGTAGGAGAAAAGCACACAGAAACTGTATTGGAGGGAATACACATTCCCTCCAATGCGTTATGTGTGGTTTCCTCCGAGGCTATGGGTCCCCCTTCTTCCAGCCAGAGGTGGTACTCCCTTCCCTATTATAAAAATATATATATATATATATATATATATATATATATATATATATATATATATATATATATATATATATATATATATATATATGTTATATTGCCTAATTAAATATTGACCACCACCCTACATATGTTTGAAGACCAGGCAGTGCATAGAAAGTAGGGTTTGAACATATAAAACGATTAAGAGAGAAATATCAGTAATTTTACTGCTAGATTGTTTTTCTCTCATTATAAAGGAAATCTGGCTAGACATATGACAGGTATTGAACACACTTTGCTATTAAATTGATTTCCTGTACTATAAGTGAATGCAAAATGCCTTTAGAGATATTTTATAAAGCTTTCTTTGCTCTGCCAGAAGTTTTTATTGCGACGTGAAAGGTAAAGGGAAAATATCCCGATAAAAATGTGCATATAAATAGCTTCTTACGTTACATTACACCATCGAAAAATTCTTTCCGAAATGGAGAAATATCATTATCAAATATATATATGCAGGTTGTATTGCCGTGATTTGATGAAACTTAAAATTAGATTTTTTTCTTACATCTTAAGTATTTTCGAGGCGTACATATGAATAGAACTTCTGATGACGCAAGTTACAATGTTTATATCACATCAAACAGGCTGCTGAGTTACCGAATTATACACAAAAATCTGTATAATTCTTCCAATATTTTGTTCACAGTGTTTGTACCAGTATATATATATATATATATATATATATATATATATATATATATATATATATATATATATATATATATATATATATATATATGCAAACAAGCCTGAATTGTCTCCACGCATATATGCAACTGAAAACTCACTCCCCAGAAGTGACTCGAACCCATACTGCCATGGGCACTTTGTAACTGGTGTAGAGGTGTCCTGTACACCAGTATGGGATCGAGTCACTTCTGGGGTGTGAGTTTAAAGTTATATATATATTTAAATATATATATTAATATATATATATATATATATATATATATATATATATATAAATATATATATATATATATATATATATATATATATATATATATATATATATATATATATATATATATATATGTCGTACCTAGTAGCCAGAACGCACTTCTCTGCCTACTATGCAAGGCCAGATTTGCCTAATAAGCCAAGTTTTCCTGAATTAATATATTTTCTCTATTTTTTTCTTATGAAATGATAAAGCTACCCATTTCATTATGTATGAGGTTAATTTTTTTTTTATTGAAGTTAAAATTAACGTAGATATATGCACGAACCTAACCAACCCTACCTAACCTAACCTAACCTGTCTTTATAGGTTAGGTTATGTTAAGTAGCCGAAAAAGTTAGGTTAGGTTAGGTAGGTTAGGTAGTCGAAAAACAATTAATTCATGAAAACTTGGCTTATTAGGCAAATCGGGCCTTGCATAGTAGGCAGAGAAGTGCGTTCTGGCTACTAGGTACGACATATATATATATATATATAATATATTGTGACGGTAACGCGTTGGTGTTCAGCTGTTTCAAAAGCTAGGGGTATGGCCTCGTCACATATAGAAACAAAAAGAGAAAATCTGGAACTTCGTCTGTGGTAAGGTAATGGGAAGACACACAAAACACAAGTAAATTTAACAATGAGATTTTAATTACGTTAGAAAAGCAAAACATGAATAAAATGGATATACAAATTGGAACATAAAATCAATCAATCAAAATAATAAGAATAATCAAATGACAAAATGAAAAGTTACGTTAAGACAAGTGAGTAATAACAAGTGAACAATATAAAATCATAAATAGGTGCAGGAATATTGGCTTTAAGCTGCCACCTCTCTTAGTACACGTAAGCCAGAGCTTAGTCTACCAACGAGACGTGTTAACTTGTTGAAAGCACTGGATATTCTGAGGGCTGAGGTCGTGGTGACCCCAGACATCAGGTAGTGTGGTGGGTGGAGGGCAGGTGCAACTGGACACGCAGCCAATCAGCGATGAGCAGGCGACGGACAGGTAGTTTTGTGGTTTGAGGTGGAGCAGGTGTTCCTGGTGCTGAATACGTTTGCGCTCTGGCAAACCTTGGTGTTTTACTTGTTGGATATTTCTTCCATATTAGTTGTATAGGGATGTATGGCGACGAATTTAGGAGGGAAGAGCAGGCTCAATCTCTTGAAGGAGATTATCGTCACAACTCTCCCCCGAAGCCTGCGGTTCTGGAAGAAGTACGTCGTTATGTGGTGGAGTAATAGATGGAGTCGCTTCTACTTCATAAACTCTGGAGAGGGCATCGGCTATGATGTTGTCAGAACCCTTGATATAGCGGATCTCCAGGTTGAAATCTTGTAAATACAAAGCCCATCGTAGAAGACGCTGGTTAGTGAATTGGGCTTGATGTAGGAAGCGGAGAGGGTTGTGGTCTGAGAAGATGGTGGTAGACCTGGCGCCTTGTAGGTACGGAGCGAAGTGTTGGAGGTTCAGGACGATGGATAGTAGCTCCTTTTCAATAGTGCTGTAGTTCCTCTGGTGTGGTTTCAATTTGTAGCTGTAGTATCTGACAGGTAGAACCTCCTCGCCTCGTTGTTGCATCAGGACACCACCAACGCCGGTACCACTGGCGTCGACATGAAGGACGAAAGGCTTGGTGATATCTGGCGAGGCGAGAATGGGATTAGAACAGAGGAGGAATTTGAGTTGTTCGAAAGCAACGGTTTGCTGCATGGTCCAATTATACCGTTGCTTGGGACTGGTTAATAGGATTAGAGGTGTGGCGACTGTACTGAAATTTCTCACAAACCTACGGTAGTAGGAGGCAAGACCAAGGAAGCGCAGGAGCTGCTTCCTGGTGGTAGGCTGTGGATACTGTTGGATGGCTTGAGTGTGTGAGTCTAACGGACCTAGGCTGCCACTCCCAATAACATGACCCAGATAACGCACTTTACCTTTCGCGAAGGTGGACTTGCCCAGGTTGATGGTGAGGCCGGCTGTCAGGAGCTTGGAGAACAGACGTCGCAGCTGGAGCAGATGTTCACTCCAGGTGTTGGATGCTACGACGATATCGTCCAGGTAAGCGTATGTGTTATCCAAGCCCTGGATGACACGGTTGACAGCTCTCTGAAAGGTGGCCGGGGCATTACATAGTCCGAAAGGAAGGCGTTCATATCTGAAAAGTCCAAAAGGAGTGATAAAGGCAGATATCTCTTTAGCTCGCTCCGTTAGACACACTTGATAGTACCCCCTCAGCAAGTCCACTTGGGACAAGTACTGGGCACTACCAATGGCGTCAAGGATGTCATCTATCCTTGGCAAGGGATAAGCATCCTTGACTGTTACGTTATTTAGTTTTCGATAGTCAGTACATAACCGCACCTTACCTTGGGGTTTGGGCACCAAGATACAGGGTGAGGCCCAGGGGGACTCACAAGGTGTAGCCAGTCCATGATCCAAGAGGTACTGCACCTCAGCACGCATGACTTCCTTCTTGCTCGGGCTGATTCGGTAGAAGGGTTGACGAATCGGCCGGGTGTCGGGGAGCAGTTGGATGTCGTGCTGGGTAACATTACACTCTTGGGGGTCATCTCGGAACAACTGATGTTCTCTGAAGATCTTGACAAGAGGTGCACTATGATTATCCTGAAAGTATTTGGGAAGATCATTAAGGATTTCGGAATTAGAAAGCGCTGACTCCTTGTCAGTGCTTTCGGGAGGAGAAGCTGGGAAGGTCTCACTGTGGATGTAGGGTTCTGTAAAGGTAGAATAGTTGATCATGACAGTGGGAGGAGTACCATTATATTGCTTCAGGAGGTTGACGTGGCACAGCTGGGTCTTCCGCCGCCTATCTGGAGTCTCGATAACGTAGTTATGGTTGTTTCTGCACTCCTTGACGCGGTAGGGTCCTGAAAACCTGTTTTGTAAAGGAGAACCTGGGATAGGGAAGTATGCTAGGACGAAGTCTCCCGGCTTATATTTTCTTACTTTGCTGGTCTGGTCGTAATGACTCTTCATCCTCTCCTGGGCTTTCAATAGATTATCATGGGCAAAACTGTGGACTCTCTCTAGAATGTGTTGAAGGTTTTGAAGAAACTGGGGCACATTCTGATGCTCACTGAAGGTGGCATCTCGGAGAGAGTCTTTGAAAGCCTTAAGGGGAGTACGGCACTTACGGCCGTAGAGCATCTCATAAGGAGATACTCCTAGGGACTCATTGGGAAGACTTCTGTAAATGCACATTATCATGTAAATTTGCTTATCCCAATCCTTAGAGGTTTCACTACAAAACTTTTTCAAGAGTGCTTTGATAGTCTGATGACTACGCTCAAGAGAACCCTGTGAAGCAGGATGATAGGGGCTGGACAATACCTGTTTGATGTTGAACTCCTCCAGTGTCCTTTTGAAGAGATCACTGGTGAAGTTGGTACCACAGTCACTCTGAATCTCCCTGGGAAATCCGTATTGAGTGAAGATCTTCAATAGATGCTTTACAACCGTAGCAGCCGTGATGTTCTTCACTGGAACTGCTATGGGAAATCTGGTGGTAGGACACAGGATGGTTAAGATATAGGCGTTATCTGAACTGGTCCGAGGTAAAGGACCAACACAGTCTATTATAAGTCTGTGGAAAGGTTCCGCAGGCACCTGTATGGGAATCAGTGGCGCTCTGGGAATGGAGATGTTCGGTTTGCCTGCCATCTGACATGTATGACACTGTTTTACGTACTGTTTGACGTTATTTACCATACCTGGCCAGTAGTAGTCTTGACGAATTCCATGGTAAGTCTTGTTGAATCCGTAGTGGGAGAGTGCTCCGTGGGCCAGGTGTAGAATAGTGGGCCGCAGGCTGGTAGGAATCACAAGTTGTTCGATGTTGGCCCAATCGTCCTCTTCCTTCAGTTTACTGGGTCTATATCTGCGGTAGAGCAAGTCGTTCTCTAGGAAGAACCCAGGAATACTGTCGGGTTGAGTCTCAGCCTGGAAAAACAATGGTGTTAAAGTAAGATCTTCCCTCTGCAACTTACGGAACTCCAACTTGGTCAGATTCGGGGGTAGTTTCTGAGGGTCTTGAGGGACAGCGGTAGCAGTAGAGTCAGCTGGCTGTGATCGTGCGGCTTGTGCACGAGTGGTCACTAGAACCGGAGGAGAAACCTCATCACTCTCTTGAACCTCTGCTGGAACATATTCGAGTATAGGATTAATTGGCACAGAGGTACACACCTGGGGTTTGTCCATGACGATCAGGTTGGTCGGTTGCAGGTCTTCTGCCAAGTCGTTGCCTAGGAGAAGTTGCACTCCAGGCATGGGAAAAGGCTTTTCCCTGACGGCGACTTGGACTTCTCCGTTCACGAAGGGACAATCCAGGTGGACTCTGGCGAGAGGATAAGGAGTGGTAGCAGTGAGGTCAGTGATGAAGACAGTTTCTCCGGTGTAGGCGATGTTGGGCACAGCCTACTTCAAGATGATCGATTGAAGAGCCGCTGTGTCCCTCAAGATCTTCAATTTGAAACGTCCCTCCGGATTTGAACCGTTGGCAGAGACAGTTCCAGTATACAGGTGGTTACTGAAAAGAGAAAGATCATTAACATTAACACCAACATTCATCACAGGCTTACCAGACTTAGGAGGAGTTGGTTTGGGTTTCTGTGTGTCAGTGGTTCCTTTGTATTGAGACTTACCACACTTGTCTATGGTATGTCCATAGAGTCTACAATACTTGCAGTACAATTGCGAGCCAGCTTGATCGGGGCTCACTTTCTCGTAACTGTACCACGACTTCTTACTGGAGGATGGTTCTGGTGTCAGCCGGTGGATGAGGCTGTAAGTGTCAGCCGACTTAGCACAGTTCAGGTAGTCGGTTTCTTCTTTATCTGCTAAGTATAGACGGACAGGAGGCGGCACACGCCTCAAGAATTCTTCAACTAGCATCAGGTTGACGAGTTCTGTAAAAGTAGAGACATGTGCTGCTTCCAGCCATTTCATAAAATATCTCCGTTTTGTGTTAGCAAACTCGAGGAAGGTAGTGGTACTTGCCTTCAGGTGGTCACGGAATTTCCTTCGATAACTTTCTGTGGAGAGGAGGTAGGCGTCCAACACTGCTTGTTTCAGAGTCTGGTAGTCATTCTCAGACGCCAAAGTACTGAGTGTGACTGCAGCTCTACCTGTGAGATGGACTCTGAGAAGTGTGGCCCATTGGTCGACAGGCCAACTGAGTTGATTAGCAAGGGTTTCAAAGGTGGTAAAAAACACATCAACTTCTGCTTCTACAAAGGATGGCATTAACTTACTTGCATGTGATATATTAAAACTGACGGGAAGATTGGCAGTAGCTTGTTGGCGTGTAGCGAGGTGTGAAGTTTCCAACGTGTATTCTCGTTGACGACACTCTAGAGCCAGAGTCGCTTGATGCTTGTCATGTTCGCGTTGCATCTCCAACTCGCGTTGTTTGGTTTCAAGCTGTACTCGTTCCCGCTCCTGGAGCAGTGCAACCTCACGTTCCTGGAGGGCGAGTTCACGTTCCTTGAGGGCGATTTCTCGTTCGTGTTCTTCCTTCCTCAAGGCAGCCTCACGTTCTTGTTCCTCCCTCCACAAGGCAGTTTCACGTTCCTTGAGGGTGATTTCTCGTTCTTGTTCTTCTCTCCTCAAAGCAGCCTCACGTTCTTGTTCTTCCCTTCGGATGGCAGCTGCTCGTTCTTGTTGTTCGAGGGCTTCTCTTTGCTGCTCGCGTTCAATCTTGGCCAGCTCTAGTTTGAGTTTCATCGTTGCCAAATCAGTTTTATCTGCAATATAGTAAGTTTCATGAGTTTCAGAGTCTATCTTACCTTGCTCTAAGAAATGATCCAGTAACAGGTTGTGTATTTCACTCTTGTTGGCTTGGTAGGGAACTGTTAGTTGATACTCATGTGCAAGAGTTTGTAATTCAGCTCTCTTGGCATGACTTAAAGTCCCTATTGCACCTGCTGGATCTGTACGGAAAGCTTGGAGACGAAACATGGTGAAATTAGCAAATAAATGTACAACGATCATACCGTTATATAGTGAATGTCAGAAACAGGACAACGTGGAAACTGGTACCTATCCTGTGGGATCTTTAACAATTAAAGTTAAGTACAAGATGTTAAATGATTAATTTAAATCAAGGGCGCAGGAAATCTTGTACCCGGTACTCATGTAAGAGGATAAGGGCAAGAAAATCCTACTAAACAAGTGAAACAGAGTTTCGAAAACAAATGAAACTGTTAATTGCCTCAAAAGTAAAATTGGTAGTCCAAGGATGTAGGCATACCTTGCCGAGTCTCTATTGGACATAAGCAAGTTTTTCCTACTGAAATTAATATGATACTTACAGAATTAGCGAAATTTTGTGCTCTGAAAAAGTAAGCTAATTCCCTACCGTTGTATGTATCATCATCTCTGACTGACGTGTAGGGGTGCTAGGTGTCAACTGGTGACGAGAACTGCTGCTGAGGTCGCAATTCAGCAACTAAAGTTCGAGCTAGAGGAACTATGGCACTCTTTATCCTCCTACAGTCAGATTGCAGAAGATTAGGTGCACTTGACCCGGGGCAGACCACAGTACCAGGGTACCAATATGATGATCTGTCAAAAATATGAGAAATATCCAAGGGACAAAAGATGGTAAACACGAGTAATAACACGGAGGGAGAGATGACCAATTAAGAGTATGACTGAGGCCTACAGTCGCCACGTAATCCAAAGTTGTCTCACCTTCACCATATGCTACTCTCGTAATGCACAATACACTCCGCACCATATAAAAATGAAATTGAATATGAAAAATAGTAAAAGCTACGTTAACAAAGTTAAATACGCTTACCATAAATTACTACTTGGCACCAGTACCTGAGTGAAGCTCCCGGACAGGCCCCCACTTAATATGTGACGGTAATGCGTTGGTGTTCGGCTGTTTCAAAAGCTAGGGGTATGGCCTCGTCACATATAGAAACAAAAAGAGAAAATCTGGAACTTCGTCTGTGGTAAGGTAATGGGAAGACACACAAAACACAAGTAAATTTAACAATGAGATTTTAATTACGTTAGAAAAGCAAAACATGAATAAAATGGACATACAAATTGGAACATAAAATCAATCAATCAAAATAATAGGAATAATCAAATGACAAAATGAAAAGTTACGTTAAGACAAGTGAGTAATAACAAGTGAACAATATAAAATCAGAAATAGGTGCAGGAATATTGGCTTTAAGCTGCCACCTCTCTTAGTACACGTAAGCCAGAGCTTAGTCTACCAACGAGACGTGTTAACTTGTTGAAAGCACTGGATATTCTGAGGGCTGAGGTCGTGGTGACCCCAGACATCAGGTAGTGTGGTGGGTGGAGGGCAGGTGGAACTGGACACGCAGCGAATCAGCGATGAGCAGGCGATGGACAGATAGTTTGGTGGTTCGAGGTGGAGCAGGTGTTCCTGGTGCTGAATACGTTTGCGCTCTGGCAAACCTTGGTGTTTTACTTGTTGGATATTTCTTCCATATTAGTTGTATAGGGATGTATGGCGACGAATTTAGGAGGGAAGAGCAGGCTCAATCTCTTGAAGGAGATTATCGTCACAATATATATATATATATATATATATATATATATATATATATATATATATATATATATATATATATATATATGCGAACAAGCCTGAATGGTCCCCAGGACATATGCAACTGAAAACTCACACCCCAGAAGTGACTCGAACCCATACTCCCAGAAGCAACGCATCTGGTATGTACAAGACGCCTTAATCCACTTGACCATCACGACCGGACAAAATAAGGTGATAGCCGAGGCTATATGAACCACCCCACCGCCGGCACTCGGATAGTTATCTTGGGCATAGCATTTTACCAAATCACCTCATTCTTTGGGGCACACGTGAGGAACACAAATGCGAACAAGCCTGAATGGTCCCCAGGACATATGCAACTGAAAACTCACACCCCAGAAGTGACTCGAACCCATACTCCGGTCGTGATGGTCAAGTGGATTAAGGCGTCTTGTACATACCAGATGCGTTGCTTCTGGGAGTATGGGTTCGAGTCACTTCTGGGGTGTGAGTTTTCAGTTGCATATGTCCTGGGGACCATTCAGGCTTGTTCGCATTTGTGTTCCTCACGTGTGCCCCAAAGAATGAGGTGATTTGGTAAAATGCTATGCCCAAGATAACTATCCGAGTGCCGGCGGTGGGGTGGTTCATATAGCCTCGGCTATCACCTCATTTTGTCCGGTCGTGATGGTCAAGTGGATTAAGGCGTCTTGTACATACCAGATGCGTTGCTTCTGGGAGTATGGGTTCGAGTCACTTCTGGGGTGTGAGTTTTCAGTTGCATATGTCCTGGGGACCATTCAGGCTTGTTCGCATTTGTGTTCCTCACGTGTGCCCCAAAGAATGAGGTGATTTGGTAAAATGCTATGCCCAAGATAACTATCCGAGTGCCGGCGGTGGGGTGGTTCATATAGCCTCGGCTATCACCTCATTTTGTCCGGTCGTGATGGTCAAGTGGATTAAGGCGTCTTGTACATACCAGATGCGTTGCTTCTGGGAGTATGGGTTCGAGTCACTTCTGGGGTGTGAGTTTTCAGTTGCATATGTCCTGGGGACCATTCAGGCTTGTTCGCATTTGTGTTCCTCACGTGTGCCCCAAAGAATGAGGTGATTTGGTAAAATGCTATGCCCAAGATAACTATCCGAGTGCCGGCGGTGGGGTGGTTCATATAGCCTCGGCTATCACCTCATTTTGTCCGGTCGTGATGGTCAAGTGGATTAAGGCGTCTTGTACATACCAGATGCGTTGCTTCTGGGAGTATGGGTTCGAGTCACTTCTGGGGTGTGAGTTTTCAGTTGCATATGTCCTGGGGACCATTCAGGCTTGTTCGCATTTGTGTTCCTCACGTGTGCCCCAAAGAATGAGGTGATTTGGTAAAATGCTATGCCCAAGATAACTATCCGAGTGCCGGCGGTGGGGTGGTTCATATAGCCTCGGCTATCACCTCATTTTGTCCGGTCGTGATGGTCAAGTGGATTAAGGCGTCTTGTACATACCAGATGCGTTGCTTCTGGGAGTATGGGTTCGAGTCACTTCTGGGGTGTGAGTTTTCAGTTGCATATGTCCTGGGGACCATTCAGGCTTGTTCGCATTTGTGTTCCTCACGTGTGCCCCAAAGAATGAGGTGATTTGGTAAAATGCTATGCCCAAGATAACTATCCGAGTGCCGGCGGTGGGGTGGTTCATATAGCCTCGGCTATCACCTCATTTTGTCCGGTCGTGATGGTCAAGTGGATTAAGGCGTCTTGTACATACCAGATGCGTTGCTTCTGGGAGTATGGGTTCGAGTCACTTCTGGGGTGTGAGTTTTCAGTTGCATATGTCCTGGGGACCATTCAGGCTTGTTCGCATTTGTGTTCCTCACGTGTGTCCCAAAGAATGAGGTGATTTGGTAAAATGCTATGCCCAAGATAACTATCCGAGTGCCGGCGGTGGGGTGGTTCATATAGCCTCGGCTATCACCTCATTTTGTCCGGTCGTGATGGTCAAGTGGATTAAGGCGTCTTGTACATACCAGATGCGTTGCTTCTGGGAGTATGGGTTCGAGTCACTTCTGGGGTGTGAGTTTTCAGTTGCATATGTCCTGGGGACCATTCAGGCTTGTTCGCATTTGTGTTCCTCACGTGTGCCCCAAAGAATGAGGTGATTTGGTAAAATGCTATGCCCAAGATAACTATCCAAGTGCCGGCGGTGGGGTGGTTCATATAGCCTCGGCTATCACCTCATTTTGTCCGGTCGTGATGGTCAAGTGGATTAAGGCGTCTTGTACATACCAGATGCGTTGCTTCTGGGAGTATGGGTTCGAGTCACTTCTGGGGTGTGAGTTTTCAGTTGCATATGTCCTGGGGACCATTCAGGCTTGTTCGCATTTGTGTTCCTCACGTGTGCCCCAAAGAATGAGGTGATTTGGTAAAATGCTATGCCCAAGATAACTATCCGAGTGCCGGCGGTGGGGTGGTTCATATAGCCTCGGCTATCACCTCATTTTGTCCGGTCGTGATGGTCAAGTGGATTAAGGCGTCTTGTACATACCAGATGCGTTGCTTCTGGGAGTATGGGTTCGAGTCACTTCTGGGGTGTGAGTTTTCAGTTGCATATGTCCTGGGGACCATTCAGGCTTGTTCGCATTTGTGTTCCTCACGTGTGCCCCAAAGAATGAGCTGATTTGGTAAAATGCTATGCCCAAGATAACTATCCGAGTGCCGGCGGTGGGGTGGTTCATATAGCCTCGGCTATCACCTCATTTTGTCCGGTCGTGATGGTCAAGTGGATTAAGGCGTCTTGTACATACCAGATGCGTTGCTTCTGGGAGTATGGGTTCGAGTCACTTCTGGGGTGTGAGTTTTCAGTTGCATATGTCCTGGGGACCATTCAGGCTTGTTCGCATTTGTGTTCCTCACGTGTGCCCCAAAGAATGAGGTGATTTGGTAAAATGCTATGCCCAAGATAACTATCCGAGTGCCGGCGGTGGGGTGGTTCATATAGCCTCGGCTATCACCTCATTTTGTCCGGTCGTGATGGTCAAGTGGATTAAGGCGTCTTGTACATACCAGATGCGTTGCTTCTAGGAGTATGGGTTCGAGTCACTTCTGGGGTGTGAGTTTTCAGTTGCATATGTCCTGGGGACCATTCAGGCTTGTTCGCATTTGTGTTCCTCACGTGTGCCCCAAAGAATGAGGTGATTTGGTAAAATGCTATGCCCAAGATAACTATCCGAGTGCCGGCGGTGGGGTGGTTCATATAGCCTCGGCTATCACCTCATTTTGTCCGGTCGTGATGGTCAAGTGGATTAAGGCGTCTTGTACATACCAGATGCGTTGCTTCTGGGAGTATGGGTTCGAGTCACTTCTGGGGTGTGAGTTTTCAGTTATATATATATATATATATATATATATATATATATATATATATATATATATATATATATATATATATTATGTTTCTTTTTACTGTGGATGGTAAATGAAAAATCAATTCTCCAAAATTTATTTTTATTTCTAGTCTGACGTGACACTTGAACGCGTTTCGTAATAACTTATTACATTTTCAAAGACTTTAATTTACACACACAACTGTAACCTGAAAACACTAAACAGAGTCATACTTATACTAACACTAAACATCTGATCCGTCATACTTATACTCGCATTTGGTTGAGGTGATATGGTGCAACAGTTTTGAATGAGGTGAACAAACTTGTGACAAATACAAGACAGAACACGAAACAATGGGTATTAATTGGATATGAGAGCATAAGACAGGAAGTAACTGCTGAGGGCCTATTGGCCCATACTTCCTCTTGATGCTTCTATACTGATTCGGAGTCTTGAAGTAGGTAGAATATAGTTGTGCATTAATTGGCTGTTGATTGCTGGTGTTGACTTTTTGATGTGTAGTGCCTCGCAGATGTCGAGCCGCCAGCTATCGCTGTACCTATCGATGATTTCTGTGTTGTTGGTTAATACTTCTCTGGTGATGGTCTGGTTGTGAGAGGAGATTATATGTTCCTTTATGGAGCCCTGTTGCTTATGCATTGTTAATCGCCTGGAAAGAGACGTTCTTGTCGTGCCTATATACTGAGTTATTTAGGGCTTACAGTCCCCAAGTGCGCATTTGAAGGCATAGACAACGTTGGTTTCCTTCAAGGCATTCTGCTTTGTGTCAGGAGAGTTTTTCACGAGTAGGTTGGCCGTTTTTTTTTTTTTGGTTTTATAGTTAATCGTCAATTGTATCTTCTGATTTTTGTCTGTAGGGATAACGTTCCAATTAACAATATCATTCAGGATCCTTTCCTCCGTTTTATGAGCTGTGGAAAAGAAGTTCCTTTAAAATAGTCTAATAGGGGTACAGGTGTTGTGTTAGTTGACTCTTCAGAGGTTGCATGGCGTTTCACCTTCCTTTTTATGATGTCTTCAACGAAACCATTGAAGCCGTTGTTGACTAGGACCTGCCTTACCCTACATAGTTCGTCATCGACTTGCTTCCATCCGGAGCTGTGGCTGAGAGCATGGTCGACGTAAGCATTGACAACACTCCTCTTGTACCTGTCTGGGCAGTCACTGTTGGCATTCTGGCACATTCCTATAATTGTTTCCTTAGTGTAGACTGCAGTGTTAAAACCTCCACTCCTTTCCATGACTGTTTCATCTAGAAAGGGCAGCTTCCCATCTTTCTCCATCTTGTAAGTGAAGCTCAACACAGAATTCCGCCCGAATGCCTCCTTCAGCTCCTGCAGAAGTCTGACATCAGGTACCTGCATAAAAATGTCGTCAACATACCTGCAGTATATGGCAGGTTTCAAGTTCATGTCAATTAAGACCTTCTGTTCGATGGTGCCCATGTAGAAGTTTGCAAACAGGATGCCTAGGGGTGAACCCATGGCGACCCCATCTACTTGCTTATACATGGGCCCATCAGGGCTAAAGAAGGGTGCCTCTTTAGTACAAGCTTGGAGTAGTTTCCTTAGAATGTTTTCTGGTATGTCAAGAGGAGTACAGGCCGGATCACGATACACTCTGTCTGCTATCATCCCGATTGTTTTCTCCACAGGTACGTTGGTAAACAGTGATTCTACGTCCAATGAGGCTCTTACCCCTGTGGCCCATGTTCCCTGCAGTAAGTCAACAAATTCCTTTGGAGACTTCAGGCTGAAAGCACAAGGTACATAAGGAGTCAGCAAGCCGTTGAGTCGCTTCGCCAGTCTGTACATGGGTGTGGGTATCTGGTTGATGATTGGCCGAAGTGGGTTTCCAGGCTTGTGTGTCTTGACATTTCCATACGCATACCCAGGTTTGTATTCCCCAATAATCTTTGGCAGGTGGAGTCCGGAAGATCTTGGCGTTCACAGTTTCGATCAATCTGTTTACCTTTGCTTTCAATTCAGCTGTAGTGTCCTTCGTTACCCATTGGAATTTAGTTTGGTCAGAGAGTATGAGGTTCATTTTCGCCAGATATTCGTCTTTTTTAAGAATGACATATATTGGCGACTTAGCACCTCTCCTGACGACTATCTCCTTGTTCTCACGAAGGCTCTTAGATGCCGCTTTGAGCTCGGGGGACAGTATGGTGCTTCTGTAGTTGCCTCGAATCTTTCCTCCTCCTGCAATTATTCTCCCTTACAGTATATATCAATACAGCTATTCTCCTCTACAACTGTTTTCCAGTCCTCAACTATCCAATCCTCACTATAACTATCCTGGGGAACTCTGTTATGAATAATAAGAGTATATGAATAACAGAGGTCCCAGGACAGAGCCTTGAGGCACTCCACTTACAAAATTTTCCCACTCTGACTTAACTCCATTTATACAAACTCTTTGCTTCTTTTGGTATAGCCATGCCCTAGTCCAACTTAATATGAAGTTGATTTTCGCACTGGTTTTAGTGATTTGTTTTATTAACGTAATCATAGTGTCAAATATAGATGCACAAAGTTCACTAGTGTATCCCATTCTTCAACGCAGCTGCTCTTGTTGGTTGAATGATGAGTTCAAGCCCTGAAGCACAGGACTTCAGTTGCTTCACATTCCAGTAAGTAATGTAATAGTGGCATTTATGCATCGGTTCCACATATATGACACTCTTTAACTATTGGGTTTATTAACTTATAGCAATATTTGAAGCAAAGTCTGAATATGTGCATGGCACCTGCAATGTCTCTGGATAGGTTTTTGTCAGGCTTCAAGGAGTATTACCTAGTGGCTAATTTGTACCACATCGCAGTGGATCTGCCTTCGCTACTTTGGCTCTGTGGCGACTTTTGATAGTTGGGAGTATTTTCTTTTTGATTTGCTTCTTAATCTGTGAGAAGCTTGGAGGTATTTTTACCTGTCCAACAGGTAGAGCAGTGGCAGTTTTTGCTAGTGACTCTGCCTTTTCATTACTATCTAATGCCAATGTGACTTGGCATCCAATTTAGGGTGATTGTCTGTCCAAAATTGTGTGATTCTTTTCCAATACGTTTGATTTCAGTGATGAGTTGTACATTATCTCTGGGCTGGCTGGATAATGCAGTCTCCGTGGTGTAGTGGTAAGACACTCGCCTGGCGTTCCACGAGCGCTATGTCATGGGTTCGTATCCTGGCCGGGGAGGATTTACTGGGCGCAATTCCTTAACTGTAGCCTCTGTTTAACGCAACAGTAAAATGTGTACTTGGATGAAAAAACGATTCTTCGCGGCAGGGGATCGTATTCCAGGGACCGTAGGATTAAGGACTTGCCCGAAACGCTACGCGTACTAGTGGCTGTACAAGAATGTAACAACTCTTGTATATATCCCCAAAAAAAAAAAAAAAAAAAAAAAAAAAAAAAAAAAAAAAAAAAAAACCTAGAACGAAGATTTAGAGTCGGTACATATGATGACATCTTGTAAATTATTCTCAACTTCACAATTAATGGTCTCTTTAACGGCATGTAATTCTGTTTGGAATGTGCTATTCTACCCACTATTCGTGCTCCAGTAAGCTTCATGGTTGTTGGTGTAAACTGCTGCCCCGGCAGAATAACTTTCTTCATTAACTGATCCATCTGTGAAGGTGTGAGTGGTTGTCGGTCTTGAGATGGTTTCATTTATTGCTCTATTATTGCTTTGAGCCTCTATGAGTCGCAAGGTTATTTTCTAACCGGCAATCCTTCATTGATTATCTCTAGACTTGATTCTTTCCATGGAGGATGCTACCGAAAGTGTTGATATGAGCTATCTTCTCCTTTGTTTCTAATGATTCGTTTCAAGTCCACCTTCTCTAGAATCTTTCTCTAGAATATTGATTATCCGTCCATGCACTGGTTCTATATTGAAGGTTCCTGTAAAGCTATCTATGTATGTTATCTTTGATTGAAAGTCTGGTTGTGGTTCCAACAAGTGTTGCTGTTATGGTGGCTATTCTTTGTTTAATCCTGTTTTCTTAGGCTGGCAAGTTGGATTCCATTCTTAGATTTTCTCGCCGTGTCTACATAGGTAATCCCAGCATTGATTTGAGCTCATTATTTTATGTCTCCACCAGTATTTATGAGTTGTGTCATTGGTCAGTAGACCATGTACTGACTAGTGACCACTTTGCTACAAAAACAGTTATTAATATAGCACTACCTCCCAGATCTTCAGCTCCCGAGCCCGGATGAGATTTTTTCAAATCAGATTGGACGACGTTTAAGGAACTTCTTGAAACTTGATATCAAAACTACACTCCAACCTGACAACACCGAAGAAATGGAACAAGATTTTGTAAATGCAATACAAGGAGCAGCAAATCACTTCATCCCTACGAAAATACAATTGCCCAACAACATAAGAACCATAGGTATTACTGTGATAGAATCAAAGAACTACATAACAGACTAAATTGTGCACGGCAGAATTTCAGAAGAAACAGAACCGAAGCTAATCTAGGACTTCTTAAAGCTGTCGGAGATCATGGGCATGAAGAAACAGTAAAAATCAGAGAAGAAAAATGACTTGAGTGGTGTGCCAAGTTTAATCAGCATACATCCTTGGGCGACATCTGCAGACAGATCAACAAGGCCTAAGGAAAATAGCTTCCTGCTTCGCCCCTTCTTCTTCATCCAGTACAAGAAATTGAAATTGAAATAAGTTTCTTGAGGTAAAATACACAAAAAGGGATGATGTAGCTCAAGCTATTCTCACCCCGTTCAGTACAACGTGTTCATACATACATAGACACACATCACAAACAATAAACATATTGCCGAACATTCTAAGAGATAAACATATACAATTCCTCCATTACACAAGTAGTATGGTATCAGACGTACACACAAACACTTTTATGACTTAGGTATACTGTATAGACAATTTGCAAGATACATGCAGATAATTTAACAAAAGTTTACAGTCTTGGTGCAAAATTCTTATATCTCTCCAGAATATCATCAACCTTTCCGTTGTGACACATCCAGGCTATTTGTTCAGGAACAGTCCTTATCTCAGTGTTTCTATATACATTAATAAACGGACAATCAAGAACATAATGGGCAAGGGTGTGAGACCTTAACATACCAAACAGTTTATACTTCGTGTCATTATCATGAACATCTATCCCATATTCCCAGTAATATTTGTACCCAAGCCTGAGCCGCATGTGCACCGAGTCACTCCAAGCATTTCTCCTTTTACCATAAGTGAAATGGGTGTTTTGGCTCACATACATGTAGTGTTGCAGGGTTTGACTTCCCTCATACATTATA
This sequence comes from Procambarus clarkii, assembly GCF_040958095.1. Taxonomy (NCBI): domain Eukaryota; kingdom Metazoa; phylum Arthropoda; class Malacostraca; order Decapoda; family Cambaridae; genus Procambarus; species Procambarus clarkii. Next base: position 19,551,682 of record NC_091188.1, read on the forward strand.
CCTCTCCTCGCCACTTCTGCCTGTGCATGATTATTTCTGATTTTGCTTCTTATTTGTCTCATTGTGAATTCGCATTCGATGTCAACTTGTGGTTTTGATGTGGCACGTTTGGTCAAGTCATCCGCCACCTCGTTGAGCACTATTCCAACATGAGATGGAATCCACATGAATTTCACATTGTGACCTTTCAGCTGTATCTCAGTTATCCGTTTCTTACAATCTTCAACTATGGACATGAAGACTGGATTTCTGTCCAAAATTTCAAGGAATCAAGGAATCAAGTGCTCCTCGGCTATCGACAAATACAAAAACATCTTTGTCGTCATGCCGTACTTCCTCCAAATACACCAGAATGGCCTGCAGTTCAGCTTGTGTGGATGATATATAATTACTTAGTCGAAGTTTAATTATCCTGTCCACAGTACCAAACCCAGTATATTCCCTTATTAGGACACCACACCCTGCCCTGCCATCCTCCACCTCCGACCCGTCACAATATACATGTAAACTATTGCCTTTTGGTAACCGAGAGATGCTTCCATACAAACACTGTAATTGTCCCTGTTCATGACGAATCTTTTTCACCTTGAAGGATACAATTTCGACGTCTATTTTTCTGTACTTTCCAGGGAGCAGACCTATTACACTATCGAGTGGGTTTGCAGCAGTCAAGTACATCGTATTTCCTGAGGTCATGAGCTAATCCCCTCGTGTAGCGTGTCTCTCAGTTTCTTGGCACTGTGTACGTGATTCAAACAGGTCTGAACGCTCTGAAACAGTTATCCCCTCCTTTTCTCCGCATGAAACGAATAGATACTCTAGCGTTAATGTCATGGACTCTTTCATACACACACTCTGTAAATTGAATTCCATTCTCATTATTTCAATCATTGCATTTCCTTAACATCCAAGAATAATCCTCATAGCCTCGTTCTGTATCAGCTCTATTTTTTTTAATTCTGCCTTGCACTGTGTAAGACAAAACGGGTGCTGCGTAGTCTATCAGGGACCGAACAGTGCTTATGTATAACATCCGCAAGATAGCTACCCCAACACCTTTACCAGAAAAAGCCAGTGCTTTTAGAGGATGCAGATGGGCTTTGCATAAGGTGCTGATATGATTTATTTCAGCATTTTTACTCTCACATGTGTATCCAACATACATGCCCAGATACTTGTACTTCTGAACACGGCTCAGTTCCACACCATTTAGGGTGTTATATTTCTTCGTTTCCTATACTCATATTTGGTTTTGTCTGCATTTATAACTAAGCCTAACTTGTGACAGGTTGTACCAAGTATGTTAAGAGCAGTTTGTATCTTGTTCCCAGAAGTGCTTTGTATAAGAATGTCATCAGCATATATGATCGTCGTGACCCCTGGAGGATACATCTCTGATGCTAATCTGTTCATTAATACATTGAATAAAGTAGGACTTAAAACTCCCCCTTGTGGGGTACCTAACTGAAACCTCTGTTCCTCAGATATGTATCCCTGGTAATACACCTGACCTTTTCTCCCTTGTAGATAATCTCTTATCCAATGTAGCAGTCTCCCTGTTATTCCCAGATTGGCTAATTCGTATAAGATTACTGTTCCATTGGCTTTATCAAATGCTCCTTGCAAATCAACAAAAACTCTACAATTGTCATCCACATTAGACAAACACTTTAAGAGACAGTCCGCAGTACTTTTGCCTTTGATAAAACCAAAGAGATTATTGGACATGTTATCACCTACAAGGCAGAGTAGCCTATTTAACAAAATCCTTTCCATCATTTTACAAAAGTAGGATGTTAAGGAGACAGGCCTGTAGCCTCCGTTAGTCTTAGGGATAGGAATGATGACAGCCTCCTTCCATTTTTCTTGGTAACTTTCCCTCCCTATAACTCATGTTAAACAAATCAAGTAAGACACTAGGTTTCATACCGGCTAAATAATTAAGAATGTCATACGTTACTCCATCTTTCCCTGGAGCAGTAGAGCTGCCACTTTTTATAGCATTCAGTAGCTCATCATAAGTTATCTCAGTGCATGTTACAGATCCTGTATTTAAAACACAAAGTTATTCCATTTCTAATATTTTCCCATGACTCAATGGTGACTCTCGTGTCTGCAGGTAAGGACTCCATACCAGCAGCACTAGCTCATTTATCTACTAAGTCATTAGCAACCTTCCCAGGATCTGAGTGAGCTATGAATTTGGGCTTAAAACCCCGGATTTTATTTACTGCTCTCCATATGTCTGTAAGGTTCTTAGTATTACCAATGGACTGAGCAAAGTCTTGCCAGTATCTGTCCCGCGCCTCCTTCCTCAATTGACTGCATTCCCTAGCCACTTCCAATATTGTATTTTTCTCTTCATCCCTCATTCCATTTTTTAACCATTCTTTCTGTGCACTCCGTAGCATTCTCTCCCATCCCTTCACTTGCTGATCATTGGAATATTTAAATTTCTTAGGTCCATGCGTCTTGCTACCCCTGCCCCCGTTATTTTCTCTCTTTACTATTTTATCTATGTTTTCGACCATGTCCTCGTAAAAACTATCAACGCAGAGCGGCGTGTATTGTTGATACCAATCTCCCATATTTTGAAAAAAATATTTTTTCATATCTTTATTAATATTTAGTCTTTTCCTTTGAAAGTGGACTTGTGTTTTCGCCAGCGGTAATTCAACGTTCAAGGCAAAGTGATCACTAAGTAGTTCCCGAACAACCCGAGCCTCCCCCATAATCCCCTGAGAGTTTAAAATGCAGGCATAGTCAAGCCTTCCTCCCCTAATGTGAGTTGGTTCATTGTTTCCCAAGAGACAGGTATCTGGATGGTCTTGTAGCAACTGTAACCACTTGACCCCATTAGTATTAATACTTCCCACTGTCCCAAGGCTTGTGTGCCGAGCATTAAGGTCCCCAATTACCAGTGAAGCATTAGTATAAGTGCAGTCAGGTAGATAGTGAGCGTCGAAGCAGTTCCTGGATACATACAAATTAACTACAATAAATTCCACTTCCCTTAATGATAATTTAACATAGACACTCTCTATACTTTGCCTTTTTGATGGCAGTTCTACTAATTCTGCTGGTATGGAGTTCTTAACATAAATCGACGTCCCTCTGATGTTATTTGCGGCGAAGAGGTGAAACCCTTTATAGCCATTTAATTTCAATAAGCCTTCATTCCTATCCCCTGTCTCCTGGAGAGCTACAACATCAATATCATTTCCCATCACATAACAATGAACACCTGTAACCCTGTTTCTTAAACCATTAACATTCCATGACAACATTTTCAGTCTAGGATAATCCATTATTAAACTATTCACTTTCTAAGTCATCCACAATAAGTTCACTAAATGATAGCCATACCTTATATAACATCTCCCACCTCCTCCCAACTTCACCGGTAAAAGCAACATTGCGTTTCTCAAGAGATTTTTTCAGTCCCGTGATGTCCATTATTGGCCCAAATGATTCCTCCAATTTATGTTTAATTACAGAGTTCTTCCTTTCACTACGACTACCATCAATTACACACACTTCACTTTCCTTCATTTCACCACTCATTGTTGCATTATTGTCCTCAACCACTATTTCCTGACTTTCCTTCACTGTTTTGTGACTTTCATTGACCTTCACCTGAACGTTTAATTTCGCCTCGATGGACTAGATTCTCTGTCCAAGATTTCGGAGAGACTCACCAACTTTTCTTAGATCAGCCCACACCTCCTTCACCATATCATTATGGCCCTCTTTCTGAGTCCCAGTAACTACTTCACTCACCGTTACATTGTCACTGCCGGAGTCCTGAGTGGTGGCGTGGCTGCTTGTTGCTTGAGCCTGACGAAGTAAAGATGACTCCTTTACCCACGCATTCGTCCTGTTCACTGGCGCTGTTTGAGGCAGACTATTCTGCTGTGCTCCCGGTGTCTGGGTAAGAGCTCATGCCTGCTCTGTAACATTCACCGGCCGGGGAACATCCATACTCGGCCTCTTGCTACACACAGCCGAGCTGGCGTTGTGAACACCTCCACAGTTGCAGCATCTGGGAACTATTTTCTCACCCAGATTAAGTCTGTTTCTACACAGAGAGAGGCGAGACTTTCTGCAAAAACGACATCGTGGTTCATGTTGACACCTCCAGGATTTATGGCCTCATCTGCAGGATTTCAGGCATATTATGGGTTCTTCCACATACTTTGCTACATGCCTGTAACCCACCCCGGTGATGAACACTCTCTCGGGAATTTCACCTTTCACTAGAGCAACAACCGGATTCCTAGCCTCACCTATAATAAGGTGACGCTTGGCCCACACAAATCGTTGGTCGTCGAGGATGAATTCGGTGTCTAGAATCTGAGGATATTTGTAGATAATTACCTTCGTCAGCTTCTCGTTCTCCTCCGGTATTTGCATAATAATTCCATCATATCCTTGCTGGGAAAGCAACACAACTGCCTCCATAGAACCTACCGTTAAGTAAGGTCTGTTCACACCTTCCTTCAGCAGGGGCTCGAACTTGCGGTGCTCTCTTCCAAGTTTGACTATCCGCAGCAGCTTGTGGTGGTAGGCCAGCGTGCATGAGGCAGGGAAGAGAAACCTCCACCTCCGCTGACCCTCACCTTCCTGACATCGTTCTGTCCTTTCGTCGATACTGGTTTGATCAGTCTCAGCGTCGTTCCTCATTCTCTTGTCGTTTCCATTAGGTACACTATCACTGTCAACACAACGCCCCACATTCTGTCTTCTCCGTTTCTACTGTCCCTTGGTAAGAACTTCTTGAAAATTACTCTCTTTTACTGGCTGGCTGCTTTCCGCGTCTGTGTCCATGTGAATATTGCCGTGGGGAGTAGCCAGTTCTTCTGTTGAGCGAATCTCCATCTCAGTACCCAGCATGGGGGGATGGAAATGTATAGAATGCGATATGTTGTAGAGGTGTTACCCAGGCAAGGATGCAGGAGAGACGAGAGCAGCGGACCGACGTCCTCACCCGTCGACTGTCTTGTAAACACTGTCCAGAACAAGAAGCAGAATGATTAACAAATCGATTTGCTTCAAGAGCCAGTTCCACTCAATTTCCTCAAGCAACTCTGTCTCACCAACAAAGACTTCAAGCGGCAAGATGGAACAAAAACATACGATGCTTTAGAACTAGAACCTGATGAGCTAGACCAACTTTTCAATCTGAAAGAACTCAGAAGAGCTACAAAGAAAACTAAACACACAGCTCCAGGTGAGGACAAGGAATTACAACACGCTGGCCACCTTTGGAGAAAAAAGTGAATCCTTTCTTAATCTCATCAACAGAGTATGGGTGACAAGAACTCCACTACTCTCTTCGAATAGCGCAATTATTGTTCCCATTCCAAAACCCAAAGACCCAGGAAATCCAAGACCCATTTTATTAACAAGTTGTCTGGCCAAAACTGCAGAAAGAATGGCTCTTAATGGAATCGAATGGAAAGCCAAACCGCTGCACAAAAATGTTTACTTACAGAAACGGTGTTGGAACCACAGAATGTCTTACCTCCCTCCTGGATCAAATCAATGACAAACCCGGAATCCTAATTTTTCTGGACCTTGAAAAAGTCTTCGAGCTAGCCAATGATCCAGTTACACTGTGCTGCCAGGTGGATAAGGAAATCAAAGGACCCGTATCAACTATAGGTTAAGGGGGGCATAACTGCGTTTCTTATAAATTGTTGAATTGTTCAATGTCAACCAATCTTTTTTGATTAGTTGTACATAATAAGGGCTGCAATTATTCAAAGTTTCAGTATTGCAGCCTAAATAGAAAGGGTGTTTTTTTCAACGAATTTTACACATTTTGAAATCGAAACTACAACCACAAGTTTCAAATGAAATAATTTCTGACACTTTTCTATCACATTTGCATATAATAAAAGGATCTGTTTAGCGAACTTTTTAAAATATGTTTAGTTTTACTAATACAAATAGTCAAAGTGCCATAAAAAAATTATGCAAATATTTGATGGTTTATTACTATTATAAAATCACTAGATAAATTTATGAAAAAATGCTTTTTACAGATTTGTAGAGTCATAACTCTACATATAAGGTGTAAGTTTCATGTAAATTGAATATAAATGAAAGAGTTATAAGAACGTTTATGTCACTTGATTTTTTTTTAAAATAAAGTCTATGGTGCTGCCATCTGTGGCTAAGATTGACATCAACCAATTTCCTGGCACCCTTGGCACTATTGGCACCCTTACAGATAGGCTTACGTGCAATCAGGTGTATACGTTTCATGGAAATCGTCCGATAAACAAATAAGAAAAAAAGATAAAAAATATATTTTTTTTAACTAAATTTTGTTTGGATAAAACTAATTACTAAGTATTTTTATTATATACTATTGTGATAGCTGAGAGTCATAGACATGACTTTAGTTGACACTTGTGTTTGATGTTAATTTTTGACCATTTTAGAAAATTTTTGACACATAATTCAATATTTTTTCTCCTTTTCTATTTATGCTACGATGCTGAGACTTGGACCCGATGAAACCCTTTTCATATACAACTAGTCAAAAGAGTTTGATTAAAATCGAATTAGTTTTCATTTATTGCATATTTTTGGACTGATGCTCTCTTAAAACTGATTCTAAAATCACCATCAGGAGACGAATTTAAACTCATTAAAAAATACCGCCTTCTTAGTACTCTGGTTGCTATGTCCTGTCACCCATCCATATGTCACCCATCCATACACGTCACCCTTGTCACCCATCCATACACGTCACCCTTGTCACCCATCCATATACGTCACCCTTATCACCCATCCATACACGTCACCCTTGTCACCCATCCATATACGTCACCCTTGTCACCCATCCATACACGTCACCCTTGTCACCCATCCATACACGTCACCCTTGTCACCCATCCATACACGTCACCCTTGTCACCCATCCATACACGTCACCCTTGTCACCCATCCATATACGTCACCCTTGTCACCCATCCATATACGTAACCACTGTCACCCATCCATACACGTCACCCTTGTCACCCATCCATATACGTCACCCTTGTTACCCATCCATATACGTCACCATTGTCACCCATCCATATACGTCACCCTTGTCACCCATCCATATACGCCACCCTTGTCACCCATCCATATACGTCACCCTTGTCACCCATCCATATACGTAACCACTGTCACCCATCCATATACGTCACCCTTATCATCCATCCATATACGTCACCCTTATCACCCATCCATATACGTCACCCTTGTCACCCATCCATGCACGTCACCCTTATCACCCATCCATATACGTCACCCTTGTCACCCATCCATATACGTCACCCTTGTCACCCATCCATACACGTCACCCTTGTCACCCATCCATACACGTCACCCTTGTCACCCATCCATATACGTCACCCTTATCATCCATCCATATACGTCACCCTTGTCACCCATCCATGCACGTCACCCTTATCACCCATCCATACACGTCACCCTTATCACCTATCCATATACGTCACCCTTGTCACCCATCCATACACGTCACCCTTATCACCTATCCATATACGTCACCCTTGTCACCCATCCATACACGTCACCCTTATCACCTATCCATATACGTCACCCTTGTCACCCATCCATATACGTCACCCTTGTCACCCATCCATACACGTCACCCTTGCCAACCATCCATATACGTCACCCTTATCATCCATCCATATACGTCACCCTTATCACCCATCCATATACGTCACCCTTGTCACCCATCCATACACGTTACCCTTGTCACGCAGCCATATACGTCACTCTTGTCACCCATCCATATACGTCACCCTTGTCACCCATCCATATACGTCACCCTTGTCACCCATCCATATACGTCACCCTTGTTACCCATCCATATACGTCACCCTTGTCACCCATCCATATACGTCACCCTTGTCACCCATCCATATACGTCACCCTTGTCACCATCCATATACGTTACCACTGTCACCCCTTACTCCAGCGCTCTTGCCTTTGACAAAGGACGTCTGTTCAACAGAGAAGCTAAAGTCAAATTTCAAGGAAAAACATTCTCCTCAAAGAGGCTGGAAAACGGAACTCCGCAGGGAGGTATACTAAGCCCCTTCCTCTTCAACTGTCTTATGGAATAATTCATGAAGCTCAACTTACCAAAAACCAAACTGCTTAACTATACAGACGACTTTATTATCATTAACAATGACAAAGGCGCCAGGAATAATGCACAAAAATGCCTAGACATCATCAGCAGGGAAGCGGAACGCATAGCAGTGAAAATAAACAACAATAAAACCAAAACAATGGTCGTTAAGATGGGAACTCAAAACATCAGACTCGCAATACAAGGACAAGAAATTGAGTGGGTCACCTCTTATCAATACCTTGGTGCAACCTGTTCTCGCACTTTCTTATAGTCAATATTGACTTATTAAATACGTGCATATGTGACATACTAATTTATTGTGAATATTTTAGTTTACCTTGAAAAGCTTCATAGAAAACACCGACCTTACCTAACCTTCTTAGTATGTTAAGATACACATCTTATTGCTTCGTAATTACAATTATTACTTAACCTATTATAGGTATAGGTTAAGTAATAATTGTAATTACGAAGCAATAAGATGCTTATCTTAACATACTAAGAAGGTTAGGTAAGGTCGGTGTTTTCTATGAAGCTTTTCAAAGTAAACTTAAATATTCACAATAAATTAGTATGTCCCATATGCACGTATTTAATAAGTCAATATTGACTATAAGAAAGTGCGAGAACGGGTTGCTTGGTGTCATAATAGACAGCCAGTTGAAATTCACTCAAGAAATTTAATATCTTCGGCAACGTCGCAAAGCCAGAAACTCAGCTTTGCGCTCCCTGACAAGTCTTAGAGAGGGTCAACTCTACCAGTACTCAAAATGTACCACGTTCAAGGAGTTAGGTCACTAATTGACTATGCTGCTCCTGCCCTTACATCGCTCAGTGATAACCAATGGGAGAAACTCGAAGTGTTAAGCTTTGCCAATCTCTCGTCGTATGACAGGTTTCTAATTTGAGGAATTAACTTTGTCATCCTACGCTGGACGCGTTCTAGTGAATTGATATCCATTCTATAGTATAGCGACCAAAACTGAACTGCATATCTTAATGGGGCTTAACAAGAGCAAGATATAGCTGAAGTATAACACCATGTCTTTTATTACTAACGCTTTGAGAAATAAATCCCTCTGTCCTATTCGCCTTATTATGAACATTTTAAAATTTATTTTTGGTTTTAAATTCTTACTAATCATAACTCTCAGATCCCTTTCGCAATCACAACACCATCTAGCTCGTATCGTGTAAATCTATCATCATTTCCTAGTCTCAAAACCTTACATTTGCCTGCATTGAACTGCACCTGCCAATCTTTTGACAATTTCAAAACCCCATTTAGATCTTCTTGCTATGAGAGTGAATCTTTTTCAGTGTTTATTTCCCTTCCATTTTCCCGAATTATGCTCTCTCTCTGCAACAATCCTGCCTCACTACAACAATCCTCCCTCACTACAACTATCCTCAATCACTACAACTATGCTTCCTCACTACGACTATCCTCCCACACTCCGACTATCCTCCTACACTACGACTATCCTCCCACAGGACGACTATCCTCCTACATTACGACTATCCTCCCACAGGACGACCATCATCCCACACTACAACTATCCTCCCACACTCCGACTATCCTCCCACACTCCGACTATCCTCCCACACTACGACTATCCTTCCACACTACGACTATCCTCCCACACTACAACTATCCTCTCACACTACGACTATCCTCCCACACTACGACTATCCTCCCCCACTACGACTATCCTCCCACACTACGACTATCCTCCCACACTACGACTATCCTCCCACACTACGACTATCCTCCCACACTACAACTATCCTCTCACACTACGACTATCCTCCCACACTACGACTATCCTTCCACACTACGACTATCCTCCCACACTACAAATATCCTCTCACACTACAACTATCCTCTCACACTACGACTATCCTCTCACACTATGACTATCCTCCCACACTACGACTATACCCTCTCCCCCTGTCCTATTTCCCTTACCATAACCATCCTTTTGTCTCTCTCCTCTCTGCGACCACACACCAACCCTCCTGTTCCTCCCCTCTCCCTTTCCTGCCACCATCCCACACTGCACCTTACAACTAGCCTCTCTTTTATACTTTTCCTTTCCCCTCGTTCTGCCCTCATATTCTTGACATCCTCTCGCAACACAAAAGGTGAGTGCCAGAATCAGAGTGACTGGGTGCGAACCAGTGCCAGCCACTGCCATTCACCCGTCCACAAGCAACACAAATCTGGCATTATGGAGACCCTCCCTGACACCGCCACACTGAAGAATACTGAGAAGCGGTGGACGGGGCTGCAGGGTGGAATGTGTTATGGGCGAGGAGAGCCGTGTTGTGAGGCGCCCGGCCATATACATATTGAGATTTTACATAAACCTGATTCCCAAATTCCTCTTCGCAGTTTCCTACCCCTACAGTTGTAGTAAGTTAAACTAAATATTTATGATGCTAACGAATGGTCCGGAGTCTACATTGATTACGTAAAGAATATCACCAATGTTAAACTTGAATATTACTGCTCTTCGTGACATGTTAGTTAAAACAATATAATAGGAGTAATTTGATCTTAAATGGTAATAGATCAAACAAAAATCCTGCTTGATATGAGCTTGGTCTTGAAACCCAAGACGAAACAGCTTGATCTTGAAACCCAAGACCAAACAGCTTGGTCTTCAAACCCAAGACCAAACAGATTAGTCTTGAAACCCAAGACGAAACAGCTTGATCTTGAAACCCAAGACCAAACAGCTTGGTCTTCTAACCCAAGACCAAACAGATTAGTCTTGAAACCCAAGACCAAACAGCTTGGACTTCAAACCCAAGACCAAACAGCTTAGTCTTGAAACAAACACAAACATAATGAGAGCTGTAATGTAATCCAGTAACATGATTTGGGTAAAGTTTAAGCCACCGAGGCAACATTTATTGCTTAAAAGAGGAGGAATCAAGGTAAGGGAAGGAAATTATCAGGCGAAAGTGCCTAGCCTGTATGCCTATATCGCACATCGAAGGTGTATGAGAACAATGAGCTAGGATGTTAGGATGAATTGATGGAACGTGCTCAATCATTTAGACCATTGGGTATTGAACACTGACCCTGCAAAAAGCGAGCCGTCGTTCTAACGACTAGAGAAACAATCATTTGGTAGAGGAACAATCTTTGAATTCAGAATCACTATCACTTACCACAGAGTAAAAGCATTTGTTTCTGTTAGTAGGAGCTGGAACCCTCCTTACTATTAGTTAGCCTTCCAATGACTTGTGATCTACGGGCTCACCATAGCCCGTGCTACTTGGAACTTTTTGTTCCAAGTAGCTGAACCTTAAACAACATTGGTGTAATACTACACCTGAAAATGCTGACGGCATAGTGTCACTCAACACTACCTGTTGTTTCCATTAGGTAAAGTAAAAATGGTCTTGCCTATTGAAAACAGCAGTGGTTGAGTGACAGCTCACTCTCAGTGCTTCAGATATTGCTGTAAGTTGATGTAAATGTAACTTTTTTATTGTATGAACAAATCCACTAGGGCCGTGATGAGGATTCGAACCTCCGTCCGAGAGCATCCCAGACGCTTTGTGGTTCTATCCCAGCATCCCAGCTGGATGGGTTCCATCTCAGCATCCCAGACAGGTTTGTGCCTCGGAGAGGCTGCAGGATCCAGTAAGTTCAGTTGAACTTCGGTTTCAACTCCTTTTGACCATGTCGTAGCTCAGTCGATGAAGGCAGCTCTCGGGATGCTCTCGGACGCAGGTTCGAATCCTCGTCACGGCCCTAGTGGATTTGTTAATTTGATGCATCACGCAATTGTGATTTCTGTGTGTTTTATATTGTATATTATTTAATAAAGAAAAAAAAGATAAGCAGATACATCTATATTGCAACTACAAATAGCAAAACCTTGATAATAATAATATTAATATATGTAACGTTAAGTAAAATACATCATATGAAGTGTTCTCGGTGACTTTACACTACAAACTCTCCTGTGAGGCGGAGAATAAATACCTCACTTGACATTATTTTATATATTTTTACCTGCAATCTTTGCCAGGTTCCAGGTGCACCTTCCCGTGTCATGGAGGATGGGATCAATTAACACTGTATTTTGAAATTCACTGAATCGATAGTGAAGTTGTCACCAGTTATCCATCGAGGATACGTCTGTTGATCACTCCACTCATTAGGGGATGGATTCCTCGTGGCCCACCCGCTGTGATGCATTCCTCGCGGCCCACCCGTTGAGTAACGGACCCCCTCCCGCCCCCACCTCCATCCTGCCCCTCCAACCCCACCTCCACCCTGCTCCTCCAGCCCCCACCTCCTCCTCCCAGAAAAGTGCTCGGGAAAACACACTCCACACAGACAACAACAGAATTCAATGGTGGCGAAAAAATCACATTGTTGGTAGTTTTGTAAAAAAAAAGAACATAATAGGTTTATTTCAGTGTTTTCTTTCTATTCTGGAGCTGTTTTGGAGGGGTAAATGGAGGTTCTGAGCTGCGTAAATGGCCAGTGATGGTTGGCCGCCACCTGCATAGAACAGCGGAAACAGGAGGAGGAGGAGGAAGAGGAGGAGGAGGAGGGAAGGGAGGGAATTGTCAGGGGGAAAGCGCCAAGTCATTACGACTATATAGCACTTGGAAGGGGTCAGGATAAGTGATTTGGGATGGAACGAGGGATAGGAATGTTGTCAAAGGAAGAGAAAGAGGAGGAGGAGATGAAAGAGGAGGAGGAGAAAGAGGAGATGAAAGACACTCCAAACAGACAACAACAGAATTGAATGGAGATGAATTAGGCGTGTAACTGTTCCTATGATCACATGTCCCAAGGATTACTATCTCCGGGCTGGTCCCAACGTGTCGAAGAGCTTGGACGCATTCTACGTTCCTCTAACACAGCTGAGAATGTTACCAGTTTTGATTTGTAGATAATGCCTTTTAATTAGTGAGAGTCTTCTAATTTCCATATATTTGCATATTTATTATTTACTTGATTTAACCACTGATAGGCATTTATATTGCTACATTTTATTAACAAATGTTGCATTTAATTAACCATTACTTATTGCATAATTTATAAATCATATCTATGCATTTATTATTTTATCACGTATGCAATTTATTATACATTACATGAATTACGTAGACTAATTTTATCGGTTCCCCCCTTCCCCCCAATGTGTTACGGGAAGCAGCTCGAGAATATATTGAATTTACAGTTTATTATTGCATAATGATAGAATCTTTAGAATTTAATTGCATTTAATCAGAGATCCATAAGCTACTGGTTCTCTCATTTATCATAGCATTTTAGTCCCTCGAGCATCTTAGAATACATATCATTTTATTAGCATATAAACTAGAGCCAAATTTCCCCACAACACACAACTCACAGCTTCACGTTCTGGTAATAACCTTCTACACTTCTGCTCGCACACAGCTGATATTATTCACAAATTACACACAAATATATAAATAAAAATGTGTACAAATACATAGATATTTATATATAATAATACTCGGGTTGTAAACTGATATGTAAATTGACATATAAATATTTAAATGCCTAGTGTAGAATTTGTATCTCTCTCTCCAGAGTATAACTATCTTCATGACCAAGGTTCTAGTACCTCCAAGGCCATGGTCAGGTATGTTGAGTGCCTCTAAAGACCCGGTTAGGGCACTTGACTGCCTCCAAAGACAAGGTTTGGAATCTTGACCGGCCCCAAGAACCGAACTAGGGGTTTCGAATGCCTCCAAGGACCCAACTAGGGGTTTCGAATGTCTCCAAGGACCGAACTGGGGGTCTCGAATGCCTTCAAGAACCGAATTAGGGGTTTCGAATGCCTTCAAGTAACGGATTAGGAGTTTCGAGTTCCTTCAAGGAACGGATTAGGGGGTTTTGAGTGCCTCCAAGGAACGGATGAGGGGTTTCGAGTGCCTTCAAAGAACGGATTAGGGGTTTCGAGTGCCTCCAAGGAACGGATTAGGGGTTTCGAGTGCCTCCAAGGAACGGATTAGGGGTTTCGAGTGCCTCCAAGGAACGGATTAAGGGTTTCGAGTGCCTCCAAGGAACGGATTAGGGGTTTCGAGTGCCTCCAAGGAACTGATTACGTGTCTTTAGTGCCTCCAAGGACGGAGTTGAAGGTCTCGAGTGCCTTTAAGACCAAGATAGCGGCTCTAATGCCTCCACGTCCAGGGTAGTGAGAGACTAATGCCTCCAAGACCAAGGTAGGGAGAGACTACTGCCCATCAACAGTGAAGGTCTTTGGAACTTCCCCAAAATTACGTTGTGAACTTTGTTTTGAAATTTTTCCCAAAAAACAATTCTGCAGAAACAAGGCAATTAGAACGTACCTTAGAATTAGAAGAACTTTGTCCCTCGAGGAGCTGTTTGGGTGCACTTACCTGTAAAGACATGAAAGAGAATTATTTGCAAGAATTAGCGGTCTTCATAACATTAGATCCTCAAACATACATAATGTAATACCTATACGAATGGTCACATTTTTATCCATATATTCCCAAGCAGCTCAGGTGAAGGTGACACTTGAGGGTCGAGGAGTTACCTGCCTTGTGTGGAGGACGAGGGCGCTGAGGAAGGTCCTGTAGGGAGGTCAAACAGGTGGTGGTTGACATGACCTGCCACATGGCTGCATACACAAACTTGTCCGTTGCAGTCAGAATATATTATGCAATATTCACGAACCTTTCAAAACGTCTAAAACAATCAACACAAGACAAGAAACACTAGACGACGACTTGCAGATGTTAACAGGCACGTAACCCTGCCACCAGAGAAATGCCCATTTTACACAAGTATTTTCTTCAGGACAGTGAACACTTCCTAGAATCATGCTAGACAAGGAACGAGGAATTAAAGTTCAAGCGGCACTTATAACACAAGAACTGTTCATTGACATCATCTTTTGTCAACATTTGTTCATCTAAAACTCTGTGTCCGAACACATGTTTATTTTGTTCTTTAATAACACTTAAGACGTTTCCTTTACACTTATCACAAAACACACTTCACAAAGTTGGCGTTTGGCTTAAGGCCCATCAACCTCTGGAAGGGTTATTAAGGCCACTACAGTTTTTACTGATCATCCATCAAGTACACTTTAGCCCTGAACACACGACTAAGGAAAACTCTCTGTATATACACCTAGAAATGGTAAACTTCTTGGTGTATATGTATCCCACGTCCATCACCAAGTATAGCAAACGACATACTGAGCGGCCCTAAGCAAGTACAGGGTTCAGAAGGTCCTCCTCTGGAGCCAACCTGTCGACTCAATTTCATTATATCCAGGGGACGACCCCACTGACGCATTCATAAATTTTAGCATACTGTTCATTCAAAACGGGAATTTTCTCATATATAAATTAATATTATAATATATTATCTTATTGGACATATATAGGCATAGGTTACACACAAAAATCACAATAGCGTTATGCATCAAATGACCAAATCCACAAGGGTGGATTTGATGCATCACGCTATTGTGATTTCTGTATGTAATGAAGTAAGGGCGAAGAGGTAGAACAGTTTATTGACATAGCTCAGGTGCATGGGGGGAAATGCGTAAAACCCTGGTTTGTGTCTCGGAGAAACTGCAGGAACCGTTGGTAAATCAGGATGAGTTCCCGGTTGCAATTCTTTTAACCATGTCGTAGCTCAGTCGATTAGGACAGCGTCTGGGATCCTCTCGGACGTAGGTTCGAACCCTCGTCACGGCCCTTGTGGATTTGTTCATAGGCATAGGTTAGGTTAGGTGTTTAGGTTCTGTTTGCGATTATTTGTATTTGTAGTACGTGGGTGTAGCATTTATAGCGTTGTGGTTCGAACAGAATTCGTCAGTGAAGCACTTGTTCCAGATGTGTTGGAACGAAATCAGTTGTGAGTCGTGTGTATACCGTCTTTTATTCATAAACACAGAGTTTGGTGGGTGTATGCAACCCGTCCTCGACTCAAGTCCATTACATTCAGCGGTCAACCGCACAGACGCAATCATAAATTTTAACATACTGTTCATTCAAAACGGGAATTTTCTCAAGTATAAATTAACATTATAATATATTAGCATATTGTGTATATATAGGCATAGGATAGGTTAGGTTAGGTGTTTAGGTTCTGGTGGCGATTATTTGTATTTGTAGTACGTGGGTGAAGCATTTATAGCGTTGTGATTCGAACAAAATTCGTCAGTGAAGCATATGTTCCGGATATGTTCGAATGTCAGCAGTTGTGAGTCGTGTGTAAACCGCTTTTCATTCATAAACAGGGGTTTGGCGGGTGCATGGAATCACTTTTGGATCTTTGTTTGGAGGACGGGCTGGGCTGTGATGAAACTCGAAGAGGCTTCGAGCGGGTTTGTGATTGGGTTGGCTCGATGCTCGCAGCCCGTCCTCCAAACAAAGACCCAAAAGTAATTCCATACACCAGCCAGTCCTCCAAACAAAGATCCAAAAGTGATTCCATGTACCCTCCAAACCCCCTGTTTATGAATGAAAAGCGGTTTACACACGACTCACAACTGCTGACGTTCGAACATATTCGGAACAAGTGCTTCACTGACGAATTTTGTTCGAACCACAACGCTGTAAATGCTTCACCCACGTACTACAAATACAAATAATCGCCAACAGAACCTAAACACCTAACCCATGCCTATTTATACACAATATGCTAATATATTATAATATTAATTTATACTTGAGTCTTTGGGGTTGACCGCTGGATGTAATGGACTTGAGTCGAGGATGGGTTGGAGGAGACAACTTGTCCACTCAAGTAATACATCACATTTTGGTGTAAAGATCCTCAACGGACAGAATATGATGTACTGTAAATCACAGCAGCTCACTAAAGTTCACGTTTCCTACGCACGGGTCCGTGGTTAGGGTCGGGCAATTTAGTACATTCTGTGATGTGACAACTAGAGCAACCTGTCCTCATGCAAGCCCCGTTAGAGCGGCGCCTTCCCTCCCCCCACCCCCTCCCCTGGAAATATTCGGCAATTTTAACATACTGAGTATTCAAAATTGGTTTGTTCTCATATGAAAATTAACATTATTAAATATTATATTTCTAATTAATATTTCTATGAAGGTTTAGTTATGTTAGGTTAGGTGTTTAGGTTTTGTTGGCGATTATTTGTGTTGTAAGTTGTTGGGTGAAGCATTTACAAAGTTGTGGTTCGAGCAGAGGTCGTCAGTGAAGCACTGTTCCATGAAATGATCGAACGTCATCAGTTGTGATTCGTGTGTACACCGTTTTTCCTTCATAAACAGAGGGCTGACGGCCAGATTACCGAGCACTTGGCCTTTGTTTATAAGGATGGGCTGACTTGAGAGGAGGGGCTGCTGGCTGTGATTAAACTCCACGAGGCTTCGAGCGGGTTTGTGATTGGGTTGGCTCCATGCTCGAGAGGAGGACATTCTGAACCCTGTACTTGCTTGGGGCCGCTCAGTATGTCGTTTGCTATACTTGGTGATGGACGTGGGATACATATACACCACTGGGATACATATACACCAAGAAGTTTACCATTTCTAGGTGTATATACAGAGAGTTTCCTTTAGTCGTGTGTTCAGGGCTCAAGTGTACTTGACGGATGATAAGTAAAAATTGTAGTGGCCTTAATAACCCTTCCAGAGGTTGATGGGCCTTAAGCCCAACGCCAACTTAGTGAAGTGTGTTTTGTGTTAAGTGTAAAGGAAACATCTTAAGTGTTATTAATGAACAAAATAAACATGAGTTCGGACACAGTTTTAGAGTAACAAATGTTGACAAAAGATATGTTATCACTGAACAGTTCTTGTGTTATGAGTGCCGCGGGAACTTTAATTCCTCGTTCCTTGTCTAGCATGATTCTAAAATCCACATTGAAGTTATGAATGAACATGACTTTTAATAAATATACATTAATTACTTGTTTCTGTGTCAAGTAAGATCCTAAGTCATATTTGGAGTATAAGTGAAAGGTTGTTAGACCTAAGACACAGGAATAATAATGTATGTGATTTTGTGGACTTGCAAGTGTTTAGTGTTTTGTATGAAATACCAGTGGAAAACTGTGCATTTCTCTCGTGGCGATGTTACGTGCCTGTTGACAGCTGCAAGTCTTGTCTAGTGTTCTTATCTTATGATGAAAGTTTAAAGCGTTTTGAGAGATTCGTGAATATTGAATAACATTTTCTGATTGCAACTTACAAGTTTATGAATGCAGCCATATGACAGGTCATGTCAACCACCACCTGTCTGAACTCCCTACACGACCATGTGGCAGGTCATGTCAACCACCACCTGGCTGAACACTCTACACGACCATGTGGCAGGTCATGTCAACCACCACCTGGCTGACCTCCCTACACGACCTTCCTCAGCGCCCTCGTCCTCCACACAAGGCAGGTAACTCCTCGACCCTCAAGTGTCACCTTCACCTGAGCTGCTTGTGATTATATGGATAAAAATGTGATCATTTGTATAGGTATTACATTATGTATGTTTGAGGATTTAATCTTACGAAGACTTCACTAATTCTTGCGAATAATTTGCTTTCATGTCTTTACAGGTAAGTGCACCCAAACAGCTCCTCGAGGGACAAAGTTCTTCTAATTATAAGGTACGTTCTAATTGCCTTGTTTTGTTTTGGGGTAAATTACAAGCCAAAGTTCACAACGTAATTTTGGGGAAGTTCCAAAGACCTTCACTGTTGATGGGCAGTAGTCTCTCCCTACCCTGGACGTGGAGGCATTACAGCCGCAATCTTGGTCTTAAAGGCACTCGAGACCGTCAACTCCGGACTTGGAGGCACTAAAGACCAGTAATCCGTTCCTTGGAGGCACTCGAAACCCCTAGTCCGTTCCCAGGAGGCACTCGAAACCCCTAATCCGTTCCTTGGAGGCACTCGAAACCCCTAATCCGTTCCTAGGAGGCATTCGAAACCCCTAATCCGTTCCTAGGAGGCACACGAAACCCCTAATCCGTTCATTGGAGGCCCTCGAAACCATTAATCTGTTCCTTGATGGCACTCGAAACCCCTAATCCGTTCCTTGATGGCACTCGAAACCCCTAATCCGTTCCTTGATGGAACTCGAAACCCCTAATCCGTTCCTTGGAGGCACTCGAAACCCCTAATCCGTTTTTTGGAGGCATTCGAGACCCCTAGTTCGGTCCTTGGAGGCATTCGAGACCCCTAGTTCGGTCCTTGGAGGCATTCGAGACCCCTAGTTCGGTCCTTGGAGGCATTCGAGACCCGTTGTTCGGTCCTTGGAGGCATTCGAGACCCCTAGTTCGGTCCTTGGAGGCATTCGAGACCCCTAGTTCGGTCCTTGGAGGCATTCGAGACCCCTAGTTCGGTCCTTGGAGGCATTCGAGACCCCTAGTTCGGTCCTTGGAGGCATTCGAGACCCCTAGTTTGGTCCTTGGAGGCATTCGAGACCCCTAGTTCGGTCCTTGGAGGCATTCGAGACCCCTAGTTCGGTCCTTGGAGGCGTTCAAAACCCCTAGTTCGGTCCTTGGAGGCATTCGAGACCCCTAGTTCGGTCCTTGGAGGCATTCGAGACCCCTAGTTCGGTCCTTGGAGGCATTCGAGACCCCTAGTTCGGTCCTTGGAGGCATTCGAGACCCCTAGTTCGGTCCTTGGAGGCATTCGAAACCCCAAGTTCGGTCTTTGGAGGCCCCTTGTTCGGTCTTTGGAGGCATTCGAGACCCCTAGTTCGGTCTTTGGAGGCATTCAAAACCCCAAGATCGGTCCTTGGAGGCATTCGAAATCAATAGTTCGGTCCTTAGAGCCATTCGAAACCCCTAGTTCGGTTCTTGGGTATGGTCAAGATTCCAAACCTTGTCTTTGGAGGCAGTCAAGTGCCCTAACAGGGTCTTTAGAGGCACTCAACATACCTAACCAGGGCCTGGGAGGTATTGGAACCTTGGTCATGAAGATAGTTATACTCTGGAGAGAGAGATACAAATTCTGCACTAGGCTTTTAAATATTTGTCAATTTGCATATCGGTTTACAACCACAGTATTATTATATATAAATTTCTATGTATTTGTACACATTTTTAACATTTATGTATTTGTGAATAATATCAGCTGTGTGCGAGCAGAAGTGTAGAAGGTTATTACCAGAACGTGAAGCTGTGAGTTGTGTGTTGTGGGGAAATTTGGCTCTAGTTTATATGCTAATAAAATGATATGTATTCTAAGATGCTCGAGGGACTAAAATGCTATGATAAATGAAGGAACCAGTGACTTATGGATCTCTCTGATTAAATGCAATTAAATTCTACAGATTCTATCATTACGTAATAATGAACTGTAAATTCAATATATTCTAGAGCTGCTTCACATAATACATTTTGGGGGAGGGGTATTCTATAAGATTAATCTATGCAATGCATGTAATGTATAATAAATAGGATACGTGAGAAAGTAATAAATGCAAAAAGATATGGATTATAAATTTTGCAATAAGTAATGGTTAATCAAATGCAACATTTGTTAATAAAATGTAGCAATATAAATGCATATCAGTGGTTAAATCAAGTAAATAATAAATATGCAAATATATGGAAATTAGAAGACTCAATAATTAAAAGGCATTATCTACAAATCAAAACTGGTAACATTCTCAGCTGTGTTAGAGGAACGTAGAATGCGTCCAAGCTCTTCGACACGTTGGGACCAGCCCGTAGATAGTACTCTTTGGGACATGTGATCATAGGGACAGTCACATGCCTCCTCAGTTGACTTACACCACGCTGAAATAATTAACTTCCATAATTTCCATACCAATCTAGTATTCACGCATTTAAATGCAAGATCTAAAATAATTGGAGGGGTGGAAGCCACACTTACATGGGTGTTCTAGTTCGCCTACAGCATCATGACAGGGTATCTACATTTGTGATATATTCCTAAGCTCAAAAATAAAACTAAGTGGTAAAATACCTGCCGAAACTGGTGTCCATGATTTCGGTAAGCTGCACTCTCAATCTGAAGCCCCAAGATGTACAGATGCTTGCAGAATTGGATGATTTGGTCGGGGAGCTTGGGATCACATGCTGCCAGTTGATCGAAAATGGCAAGAGTCCCTCTTCACCCCCTTCCCTCTCCAGTACACGCATGTGCAAAAGCTCCCAGTAGAGACCTGGAGCATAAATTATATTAATAATTTAATTCTAAATAGAGAAGGAAGCAGTTATGACAAATATTTGTCATACATAAATGCTTTATATGGTAATATATTTTCTCGTATGGCAATTTGGTTAATTCAGACAGCACAAAATAAACGAGAAAGATTTAAATGAAGAATAATTTGTATTATAATATTACTTACTGGCACAGCTATCTAGCTGAATAAATGATTTCCAGTAAACGGTAATATACGAATTAAAGTAAAATTATTAATAAATGATTATCCTTAATAAAGGAAGGAAATAAGTAGACTCGATTTGGGTCTACTACAGATATGTGGAAAATTATTCACTGTGGCTGGCTGACTCATCACTGCCACAATTCTAGGAAAAATTATGACACTCCACATCCTAATGCAATGAATTTTGTATCCCATAAACTATGGATTAGTAGTGTAGTTAATTATGACGTTTAGTACAGGAAATACAACCCATTGTACTAAGGATTAGTAAATGAGAATTAGATGATCATGATGCCTAATACAAGAAATACAACCTATTGTATTAGGGATTAAAAATCAGGTGTTGGATAATTCCAACATAACTCCGGGGGGAGAGAACTCGGCTCGTAGTTCATGTCTTAGTATTCATATACCTGTCTCTCTACCCTGAAGTTATCTTTATGGAGTTAATAGGTTAGTACGCACATAATGGATATCCCAGATCTGTGTGACAAGTATTCTCTGTTGCCACGGGTACATCTATGTAATGAATAATGATTTATTATGTCTGAGATCAAGGCGATACTGAATCTACAGTGAGATCAATGTCTAAGGTCGCTGTGACTTGTAACTAGATGGGTTACTAGACATTAACTAATCACTGGAAACTCATAAATCACCTCAACATCAAGCGAGGAATGCTATATGTTTATTCAAAATTAAATTTAGCCTGAGGTGCAGTTTTTGCTGAACAAGTATTTTAGGCTATGCTATAATAATAACTAAGTTCCAAACCTAGCTAAATTCAATATAAAGTAGAGAACCGAGTATATGGCATCAGTCTCTATGAATGTAGTCAGTCGTAAGCTTTAGTGAGCACAGATTCAACTTTCATTCTGCTGACCCTAATTAATGTTCCCTAATCTACCTAAGTAGTCGGTAAATGAGAATTATATTCATTAGGTTACAGTTCTATAACTCTCTGGAGGTTATGTTGCTAAACACATATAGCAACCTAACGATTCTGAATGAGCAGTAGACCTGCTCGGTTTATAAACATTAAGTTACAATACTATAACTCTCTGGAGGTATAGTTAAGCACATAAATGATGTGTACGAGTTTATTCTATGGTGAGAAACAATTTGTTACACTACAGATAGTTTTCTGGTAAATGTTCATTTACAGGCTGTTGCAAAGTTCAATTTTTCTTGTGCTAAGATACTTCAAACTGTCTATAAGGTTGCTTGTGGGCACAGACAAGAAAGCAGAAGGAGCTCAAACAAAACTGGTACAACCCTGCAGGTGTATCACATTAAGTGGATTACTAAATCCTAGTCCAGACGATTTGGTATAAATGCTGTCTTCTCTGGAAGACTTACCCTAAGGTATGATAAATGCGATGAGGATTGAATGTGGTCAAGTATTATTGTCGAGAATAGTTCTGGGTCTGCAGTGGGGTCAGTGACATTTGTCGCTGTGACGTGAACCGGTTTAGGCTGCTGGTCACTGATTTATCCACTGAGATCCATGGAAACTATCTCTGCCAATATTAATTGTACCAGACTCAATCTTTTCAGATTAGTATTGGTTGTCAGCTGGCATAGGCTTCTTCAGGCTTAAGACCACTACCTGTTAGTAAGTAGCCCCCTGCTGAATTTAATTGGTTCATTCCCTTTTGTTTTGCTGTTCCAGTAATGAACTGATAATAATGATCTGCGCCTACTAACAGACTTACATCAGTGAGGCAGTCAGACGTTATCTTGGTGTCAGCCAGTTTGATTTTATTTTTCTACTAAATTCTTACTGTGGTCCCTAGACCATTGACATTAAGGTCAAATGGGATGTAGTCAATTACTATGGCCTGTACAGGTCAGACATAACCACCCAGGCGTACTAGAGGTTGTGCTACTTCACATTCTTGAGGTCCAGTATCTGTAAGGAATCTTGTTATGTTCAATGTTACATTACACAAGGGTTTAAGTTCCAGCTTGTTAGCTGCTTGTTGAGTGATGAACGTTCTCTGTGATCCCTGGTCGTATAGACCTCTTGTAATGATTCTGGAATTCTTATTATTCAATTGTAATTGTGCAGCAGGTAATGTGACATGATTATGAGACTTGGTGTTAAGCCCTTTAACCTCTTGTCGTACCTTACAGCACTGCACAGTGGTGGAAGTATCCTATTCCTCCTGGAGTTTAGGCAATTTGGGCCTATCAACTCCACACAATGCGGAATGATGTTGATCCTGATGGCACCTGTTACATATGTGTAAAGGGGTGGTGTAGGTATTAGGATCATGTTGCATCAAGCACCTGGTGCATTTGTGCAATTCCTTGAGGCGCTTTATCCTAGAAACGCGATCAGGAAAGGTTTGACACTGATAAATGGTATGATTCTCTTGACAGAATAGACAGCATCTCCTCCCTGTAGTAGATGCATGAGTTACAGCTTTGGGCGACGTATGGACTACAGGTTTAGAAGGGCTGACTGTATGAGCATCCATGCGGTTATTTGCTCGCACCTTACAGCACTCTACTTGAGTGGATTTTCTGTCTCTCACTCTGGGTTTTGAATACTTTGATTTAGTGTGCTTTCACAGTCCAGCATGATGCTGGCCCCTTCGACACCTATTGCATGTGTTCAATGGGATCTCACAGCTGGTTGCATTATGCGGTTTGAGACAGCTGGTACATCTGTGTATCTGCTTGAGTCGTCTGACTTGGGTGTGTCTATTACGATAACTTGTACATTTATATGAAGAATGATCTTGATGGCAAAACGAACATAACCCAAGACATACAGCTCGTTTAAGGGTCACCGGTTTAGGCGAAACTGTAACTACAGGTTGTGAAGGCTTTGCTGCTTGCATATGCTTGCTGGTTTGTTTCTTAGGAGTACTTGTTGTACCTTTAGGTCTCACTGATAAATTGGTGTTAGACCTGTTAATGCTAGATGAATTATTAGTACCCGTATTACCTAGAGACTGTCACTTTAGGAGGTTCAGTTAAGGAATATGATGTGGGTACATTTTCTATAGATTTGGTGTAGGCTACAAGTGCCTGGTTTGCTTGTCTCTTCTTCATGACTAAATGCAAACCTTCTAAGATAGCCTTCATAGTCAGGATGGTATTCTCTTGATGAGATAAGTCCAATAACTGGCATACGAGATTTATGATAGTCCTTTATCCTTAAGACCATCACTATTCTGACTCAAAGTTACTGATTCAGCTGCAGATTAACCCTTAGGTTCACTTTGGACGTATATTGGTTCTGTAGCCTCATGTAGTGAGTTTTCTGAATCCATAGAACCTGTGGATAAATTCAGAAAGCTGTTCATTTCTGTTAATGTAGCGTTGAGTGAAGCTGTATTAGATGAGACTTTTGAGAATGAATTCTGAACTTCTATTCTTGACCCAGTGTTAGGATCTACTCCGTATCGAGGTTCAGGTTTATAATTATCCAGATCATCCAGACGTTTACATACACCCTCCTTAAACTTTCTGCTTCTGCATGGAAGGCGTCTAGCTGACCAGGCTCAGCATTCTGTTGTATGAGGACTCTGAGATAGTCATCTGCAGCTGCATTTTTTTTCTGCAACGTTTGTTTAATAATTTCTATACGGTCTTTCAGTACTGGGGCTATGACAACTGACTGAACTAACTGATCACACCTAGCTGTCGAGTCACGTGCTCTGTGTGATGCAAGTATGTTCTATGATACAATTCACTGTTGCAGGAAATTTTGGCAGATGCACAGTCTGTGGATTTTGGCTTAGGTGGTGCCATGGTTTGGTTATGAAAATAACTGGGGTACTGATTCATTTATACCTGGATCCAGTACAGTTACTGATAGCCTAATATCCAATTCCTTAGTTATGTTAATCTTACCTCATATAGAGGTTAGCTTACCTACCTAACAGTAAATAGCTAATATTTGGGTAGTACTTTGGTGTCTCTACATGATTTTCCTAGGCTTAGCTCATGATAATCAGCGTTGGATGGGTAGTGACACCTCAGTAGCACTCAAAAGGTACACAGTAAATTATAATAAGATATGGTAAACACAATTCGTGTAAAATTATGATAAGTCCTACCCTGATTTGGGTTTGCACAATAATAAATGTTGACTAGGTTGTATTGCCTGGTACAATGCTAGTCTACTAGTATTTCCTACCTAACTAGGTTGGCTAAGAATAATGAGTTAGGCTAGAGTTGTACACTACTCAGTACAATTCAAGTCTATAACCTACTTGTATGGGTTGGCATTAATACAATAATGTTAATGGTGCAAATTCAGGATAGTGCTATGCTTTTGGGTTTTTATAATTTTTGATTTATATAGAGTATATAAAAGTGATTATACAGTGGTACCTCGCATAATGATCGCCCCAAAAGGCGAACATTTTGGGTAACGAACAGCATCAAATCGTCCTGTATGGCGAACGCTCGTTTGAGTAACGTCAACACCACATGGTGGTGTCGCGCTGCTGCTAGTAACGTCAACACCACATGGTGGTGTCGCGCTGCTGCTAGTAACGTCAACACCACATGGTGGTGTCGCGCTGCTGCTAGTAACGTCAACACCACATGGTGGTGTCGCGCTGCTGCTAGTAACGTCAACACCACATGGTGGTGTCGCGCTGCTGCTAGTAACGTCAACACCACATGGTGGTGTCGCGCTGCTGCTAGTAACGTCAACACCACATGGTGGTGTCGCGCTGCTGCTAGTAACGTCAACACCACATGGTGGTGTCGCGCTGCTTCTTGCACATTCTCCGACGCCTCCGACGATGCACATAAATTATGTTGTTCTTGTTTAAAAATACTAATGATGCTGGGATATAAAGGGGTGACTGCTGAGATGTTGCAAAGCATTGACGTTTTTGTAGAAAAAAGAAATGAAATTTCTGATATACAACAAATGTCAAAAAGGTTCGTTCGGTGTTCGGCATAATGTCGTAGGCAGCTCCATTATAACAACCTTTCTTCGTTTCAAATGTGTTCTATTTTTTTTTGTATTTGTCATTTACGTCTCAATAATGGAGCAGCCTACCTTACATACATTGAACACACCATTATGACATTTTCCTTTCTTCAAATGTGTTCAATATTTATTTTTCCATTTGTCTTATAGCAAAAGCTTTGTTCGGTGGTCGGCAGGTAGGTTGCTCCATGTTTCTTACATAATAAAAATGTAAATAATAAAAAACAATGAAGAATTTTGAAAACAAGAATATATATATATATATATATATATATATATATATATATATATATATATATATATATATATATATATATATATATATATATATATATAATAATAATAATAAATTTAAAAACTCATTGATCTAAAAAGTAATAACAATAAATTGGCAATAGAGACAACAAAGCTGAGGGCCATGTTGCCTGTATTCAGCGCCAGAGCTGAAGGGATTAAACAAATCCTGTTTAACGGAAGAGAATTCGTGACTCGATTTTTATTTGCGACTTTACCAGCTCTTGCGGCAGCTGACTCGTTCCGGGTTTAGGAAGAGAGAGGGGGAGGATAGGATAAAAATGGAAGTGAGAAATAAAGGTAACACGACTGAAATGGAGTTAATATTAGTCTGCTTGCAACCTGAAATAAGGAGAAAGGAACGAAAATTAATGAAAATATCTAAACACAAAAAAAACTAAAGAGAGAGAAAATAAGAACTGACAGGGAGCAGAAATATAGTGGGAACTCTATGTTGGATACAAGAGAATAAAGTACAGAAGACAAAGAAAAAGTTCAAGGAAAAATAAAGATTCTAAACGTTGGTTGCATGCAGGTATTGGCGGGGAGGGGAGTAGGGCAGGAACATCCTCGACTCCTCAGCTGAAAAGTTCACTTCGAGTGGTCAAGGCGAAGTGAACAATGTGGCTGCCAGCAGCGTCGCCCTTGATAGGGGAAGAGGCTGTCAGAACCCGCCAGACACTGCAATAGGAGTAATAGCATTGAGAGAGACGGTCATGACTGCGCTGGAGACTCTTGGAGTGACTTTGGGAATGGTTGTCAGGACTCCACTACCGTGTCTCAGGAAAGCATAATTTGTTGTGTTGTGGGGACAGGTTGCCAGAGTGTGCTTATTCACGTTAGGCTTATATCGATAGGCTCCCCGTGAGGTCGGATTAGAGACCCCCTCATGATGCAACCCCACAACAAGCTGACTAACTCCTGGGTACCTACTTGATGCTAGGTAAATTGGAGCATTAGTTGATAGAAATGCACCCAACCATTTTTGTCCCGTCCGGAATTCGAACCCGGAATTATCGATTGTGAGTCGAGAATGAACCCGATAGTACTACCGGAACCCTTACACATAATAAGGAACCGGGAATCCTGGTCACTGGAAAATGACTCCTTAATTTTAAAGAAGAATTACGAGCGTGAAGAAAGAGTATAGACTAGGACAATTATTAACCATTAACGGTGAGGCAGGAAGGGACGCTCGCTGGTAGCACAGTCACAAAGTGGCCGTCATAACAGCAGGACATCTTCCCACTATTTTATTTAACTTATATTTGGTGTTAAGGTGGAGTAGTCTGACTAGAATGTGTGTGATGTTTAAGACCATGTTAGTGTTGCATCTCATGGATCTGACCTTATCTTCGCTTCTGCTCTCGTTTTACGGTTAAGCTGTACATAGAAGGGGAGTAAACATGAAGAACACTAGCCACATGTCACGAATGAAACAAGGATGAAAAAAGCAATGCCGATATGAGGAAGTTAGGATCTGGAAGAAGAAGAAGAAGAGAGGGGTTAAGTAGGGCATTATGAGTGAGTGTTCTAGAGGTCTCCAAATGATCAGCATAGATGACTACTATACCTCAGGGACAGGAGCTGAAGGTCCACCTTAGAGAGAGGGGCTGAAGGTACACCTCAGGTGGAGGTCATGACGATACTCCTCAGGGGGATGGGCTCAGAGTATACCTTAGGAGTAAAGGCTGAAGATAGTTCTCAAGGAGAGAGGGCCCGAGGGTATACCTCAGGGAGGTGCTGAGGGTACACGTAAGAGAAAGGGGGCTGAGAGTGTAACTTAGGTGGAAGGGCTGAAAGTAAGTCTCAGGGTGAGGGTCTGAAGGGGCCTTCATCCTGAGACCTTCAGCCCCTACACCTCATGGGTAGGGGCTGAAGGTACACCTCAAGGGGGGGGGGGGCGGGAGGTACCTAAAGATACATTTAAGGGAAAGGGGCTGAAGATATACTTGAGATGGAGAGGCTGAATGCACACCAAACGGGGCTCAATAAGAAAAGTGTTTACAAACACTTAATGGGGCGCAAAAATGTCACTTGAACTGGGTAACGCAGACGTGTGATTAAATGCTGAAGTGTTCAGTTGGCTGTTATAAAGTGTTCTGTCGCTTGCAGGAGCAGATATATTTGAGTCCTCGTTTCTACTCTTCTTCTTAACTCTCTCTTTCTTTCCCTCTCCCTCCTTTAACAATTGCCACTCAAAATCAACCTTATCCAGCACAGGTGGTTCGACCACAGCAGCAGCACCAACAAAACAGCTCATCACACAAAAGATCTAACGAGGAGGAAAGCCAGTAAACTGCCACTGAGAACCTTCATCAAATTAACCAAACTCAATTAATCTCCAGGAAAGAAAGACATGTGCAGACAGTGAGTTAATTAGGACTAGCGCGTTTATGGACGCCATCTTGCCCTGTGGTGGAAAATAGAGGAGAGGCGTTAAATTCGTATCAGACCGAGAGCGTTGTGGGGTGTGATTCTGAACTTCTTGCAAACACACAAAGTAATGGATCATATGATTCCCTTGTTACAACTTGTAATAAAGTTGTTACATGTTGTTATGACGTTTTTATAAGGTATTAGAACGTTGCTACAACTTGAAATATCGACTTACAAATGTTGGAAGGTGTTAAACCTTGATCAAACGTTGAAACAACGTCGTAATTTCGTCGTGATTGGCAGGAGCCGGGCGAAGAGCAGTCAGGGGCATCTGGACGCCGATAGACACAGCCAATGATTGGTCTTCGAGTTAACAAAAAAACACAGTGACTGGTCCTCACCCTAACAATCCAACTTGTCTTCTGTCACAACACATTGTATTTTTACGTAAAAAAAGTCAAAGTAAGATCATGGTGTCCTATTCTCTAACTGTGGGTCCTCGGATTGATTAGGTTAGGGCAAGTTAGTACATAATTTTAGTAACGTTGTGATCGCTCGAGACGATGAGCTGAACAATCAACATGGTGGCTGGTTGAATAGATAGTGACTTTTCATCAAGCTGTGGTTCAGTAACGCGCAGGCGTCGCTAGGTCACAACAACCCTCCTCTGCCCCCCCCCCCCATCCATCCTGCCCGTTATTTCCCTCTCCCCCGTCCCTCCATCCTCCCAACCATTCCCCACTCACCCATCCCCTCGTCCTCCCCATCATTCCCCCCCTCCCACCATCCCCTCCTCCTCCCCACCATCCCCCCACTCCCCTGTCCCCTCGTCCTCCCCACCTTTCCCCCCCCCTCCCCTGCCCGCTCGTCCACCCCACCGTCCCCCCTTCCCTCGTCCACCCCACTATTTCCTTCTCCCCATCCTCTTGTCCTCCCCACCATCCCCCAACATCCTGTCCCTCCACTACCCCAGGGAGCCGGTCAACAGAGCGGACAGCACGCTGGACTTGTGATCCTGTGGTCCTGGGTTCGATCCCAGGCGCCGGCGAGAAACAATGGGCAGAGTTTCTTTCACCCTATGCCCTTGTTACCTAGCAGTAAAATAGGTACCTGGGTGTTAGTCAGCTGTCACGGGCTGCTTCCTGGGGGTGGAGGCCTGGTCGAGGACCGGGCCGCGGGGACACTAAAAAAAGCCCCGAAATCATCTCAAGATAACCTCAAGAAGATCCCCTCATCCTCCCCACCATTCCCCCTCTCATTCGTCTGATGCATTCCCAAATGATCTGATGTTCCCATCAGAAAAATGGGAACATCAAATGATCTGATGTTCCCATCACTGAAAAATAAGAAAAACAGTTAAAATAAACTATACTCACGAAATGAACAGTATGGTAAATGATTCAGCTCAATTCCAATGCAATGTCACACGAAATAATTAAATCTAAATGAAAATAAATCAAATGCTATGAAAATTCAATTTAACGATGCAACTGGAAACATTGAAATGGAATCGTAAAATATTTAGTACATGCTGCTTTTACGTTCAACAGATGTTGAAAAACATGTTTTTCAAAAAAGCATGTTTTTACCTGTCACAGGTGTGGCACCTATATAGCAGGTATATAAAAACATGTATTTATTCAAATTGAATGTTGTGTCAAATTTCAAAGCAATCAGTGAAGAACTTTTGGAGATTACAGCGTGTGTGTTGCTTTTATATCCAACAGATGATCATGTTTTTTTATAAAAAAAAACGTTTTTACCTGCCACAGGTGTGGCTTGTATATAGTAGGTATATAAAAACATGCGCGTATATGAATGCAACGTTGTGTCAAAATCTCAAAGCAATCGGTAGAGAGTTTTTGGAGATTTCCCTCACATTAAAATTCACATGAAAAAACACAGTTTTTAAAAAAAACATGTTTTTACCTGTCACAGATGTGACATCTATATAGTAGGTAAATAAAAACACATGTGTATTCGAATGGACCGTTGTGTCAAAATTTCAAAGCAATCGGTAAAGAGTTTTTGGAGATTTCCCTCACATGAAAATTCACATGAAAAATCATATTTAAAAAAAAGCATGTTTCTACCTGTCACAGACGTGACATCTAAATAGTAGGTATAAAAAAAACAGGTGTGTACTCGAATGGACCGTTGTCAAAATTTCAAAGCAATTGGTGAAGAACTTTCGTTGATTCGCTATTTTGAACAAACGAACATTTACATTTTTATTTATTTACTAGCTGTACCCGGTCAGCTAGGAAACATTTATTTACTAGCTATACCCGAATCGCTGGGCAAAAAACCACTACTTCACGCCACAGAACAATGGAGAATGGAGACACACCAACATCGACAAGGACCTCCGTACTCGAATCTACCAACATGTCGACATCCTTACAGATCGACATCGCCTCAGCACCAAAACCAGGATCATCAAGAAACTGACAACATTATATGGAGGACCTATGGCGCTTCTTCGACCAAGAGAGAGCTTCTTAAACCTTAACGGAATCACTCTCACAGAGGACCAAATCACTCTCTTGAATCTGGGTATAAACTGTCACGTTATGTCCAGACCAAGTGAGATGGCCCGGAAAGTGGAGTTGGAGATCCTAATGGACGACATATTCGACCTCAAGACACAAAAGAAGGTAACCACTAAAGACACCTTGCAAGCGGAACTTATTGCAGGAGGAGGAATGATTCGAGGTAATTACAGAAGCACCATACTGTCCCCCGAGCTCTGAGCAGCAGCTAAGAGCCTTCAGGAGAATAAGGAGATTGTCGTCAGGAGAGGTGACAAGTCGCCAATATCCGTTATTCTTAAAAAAGACGAATCTGGCAAAAGTGAGCCTCATATTTGCTGACCAAACTAAATTCCAAAGGGTAACAAAGGACACTACAGACGAATTCAAAACGAAGGTAAACAGATTGATTGTAACTGTGAACGACAAGAAATCCGGAATCCACCTGCCAAAGGTTATCGGTGAATACAAACCTTGTTATGCGTATGGGAATGTCAGGACCCACAAGCCTGGAAACCCACTTCGACCAATCATCAGCCAGATACCCACACCCTCATACAGACTGGCTAAGCGACTTAACTGTCTGCTGACTCCTTATATGCCTTGTGCCTTTATTGTGAAGTCTCCAAAGGAATTTGTTGACTTACTGCGGGAAGCACGGGCCACGGGGATAAAAGGCTCTTTGGATGTGGAGTCTCTGTTAACCAACGTACCTGTAGATGAAACAATCGGGATGATAATGGACAGAGTGATCCAGCTTGAACCCCCATCTTGACATACAAGAGAGCATACTGAGAAAGTTACTCCAAGCCTGCACTAAAGAGGCACCTTTCTTGAGTCCTGATGGGCACATGTACAAGAAAGTAGATGGGGTCGCCATGGGTTCTTCCCTAGGTGTCCTGTTTGCGAACATCTACTTGGGTACCATAGAACAGAGGGACTTAGTGGACATGGACTTGAAATCCACCATATACTGTAGGTATGTTCACAACATTTTTATGTAGTTACCTGATGTCAGACGTCTGCAGCAGCTGAAGGAGGCATTCGAACAAAATTCGTTGTTAAATTTTACTTACGAGATGGAGAGTGATGTGAAGCTGCCTTGTCTAGATGTAACAGTCATGGAAAGGAACGGAGGCTTCCACACTGCAGTCTACACTAAGGAAACAAACATAGGAATGTGCCTTAATGCTAATAGCGACTGCCCAGACAGGTACAAGATGAGCGTTGTCAACGCTTACATTGACCGGGCTCTCAGTCACAGCTCTGGTTGGAAGTAAGTCGATGAAGTACTCTGTAGGGTTAGCAATGTCCTAGTCAACAATGGCTTCTCTAACGGTTATGTTGAAGACGTCACAAAATGAAAGGTGAAACGCATGCAACCTCTGAAGAGTCAACTAGCACAACACTTGTACCCCTATTAGACTGGGCTCAGCCGGCCAGGGCAGAGGGCAACACAGCCGACCAGGGCAGAGAACAACACAGCCGGCCAGGGCAGAGGATAACACAGCCGACCAGGGCAGAGGACAACACAGCCGACCAGGGCAGAGGACAACACAGCCGACCAGGGCAGAGGACAACACAGCCGGCCAGGGCAGAGGACAACACAGCCGACCAGGGCAGACAACACAGCCGACCAGGGCAGAGCATAACACAGCCGTCCAGGGCAGAGCATAACACAGCCGACCAGGGCAGAGGACAACACAGCCGACCAGGGCAGAGAACAACACAGCCGGCCAGGGCAGAGGACAACACAGCCGACCAGGGCAGAGAACAACACAGCCGGCCAGGGCAGAGGACAACACAGCCGGCCAGGGCAGAGGACAACACAGCCGACCAGGGCAGAGGACAACACAGCCGACCAGGGCAGAGAACAACACAGCCGGCCAGGGCAGAGGACAACACAGCCGACCAGGGCAGACAACACAGCCGACCAGGGCAGAGCATAACACAGCCGACCAGGGCAGAGGACAACACAGCCGACCAGGGCAGAGAACAACACAGCCGGCCAGGGCAGAGGACAACACAGCCGACCAGGGCAGAGAACAACACAGCCGGCCAGGGCAGAGGATAACACAGCCGACCAAGGCAGAGGACATCACAGCCGACCAGGGCAGAGGACATCACAGCCGACCAGGGCAGAGGACATCACAGCCGACCAGGGCAGAGGACATCACAGCCGACCAGGGCAGAGGACATCACAGCCGACCAGGGCAGAGGACATCACAGCCGACCAGGGCAGAGGACATCACAGCCGACCAGGGCAGAGGACATCACAGCCGACCAGGGCAGAGGACATCACAGCCGACCAGGGCAGAGGACATCACAGCCGACCAGGGCAGAGGACATCACAGCCGACCAGGGCAGAGGACATCACAGCCGACCAGGGCAGAGGACATCACAGCCGACCAGGGCAGAGGACAACACAGCCGACCAGGGCAGAGGACAACACAGCCGACCAGGGCAGAGGACAACACAGCCGGCCAGGGCAGAGGACAACACAGCCGGCCAGGGCAGAGGACAACATGGTACATACAAAATGTTAGTTGATAACGCAAAATTGTCGGGGAAGTTACATAATCTTAATCTCTAGTTTCCAATCCATCTCACTCTCATCCATGCTCCCCCATTTCGTTGAATCCTTAGAATGGGAGCTGCTTCCTTTCCAGCACTTCCAAAAGGTGAAGGGAACTATGAGGAGAAAACGCCAAGCAATTACCACTATATAGCATTTGGAAGTGGTTAGAATACGGATTTTGGATTGGACGGGGAATGAAGAAATGTTGCCCAATCTCTTGGCCAGTCGGGGATTGAACGTCGACCTGCATGAAGCGAAACCGTCGCTCAAATGCCCAGCCCAAGTGGTCCAGAAAGTGAAGTACCATCTTAGGAAACAACTGTTGTGTCGTTAGGACTGATGGCGTCTTGTGTGAGGTCTTCTTCCTCATCCCAACATGCGCGTACACGACTCCTAGTCTACAGTAAACCCGTAAAAGGAAATTCACAAATATTTTTAACCAAATATTTCTAATGACAGTAATTTTGTTAATGCTGTTGGTTACTCACGCACCACAGGTGAGTGTGGGATCAACAGCAGTCAAATGAGTACAGTATTACACAGTGCCAAATGGAACCTTGTGAACCATCTAACCATTCTTGACCACCTTGTGAACTATCTAGCATGATCCTTGAAAACGTTTCAGGAAAAAAATAATAATTATTTTTCTAACTATTGTCATGATTTGACCTACAGCCTAGCATACGGTTCTTGCTTCATTGAGAGTTGTTCTCTCACTTGGTATTGTTCTTTTGACTCGTTTATTTTCCTTGTCACTATTAGCCTAGACGAGCAAAGGCGAGGTCAATGTGAATGATATTTTGATCAAGGAGATTTTTATTTTGTCATAAGATTAGTAGAAGCCAGAAGTCGACGAAGTTATTTCCCACCGTGCAAATGACGACGTTGAAAGCTTTGAGAAGCATACTACGTTCCACTAACATCGTAACAGCACAAAGCATTGCGAGAGAGAGAGAGAGAGTTGGAGGAGAGGATTGGGAGAGAGAGAAAGAGCAAGAGGGATGGAAGAAAGAGGAGAGAGCTGGAAGAGAGATGGAGGGACCACGTAACCCTCCAATCGAGACTGCAGCATCCGCCTGGGGACGTGTTCACTGGTTGAGAAGAACACACACCTGCCAAGCATCAGTCCACACTGGGTACACCACCTGGTATATACCACCCCCCTATGTTTTTAACTGTATACTTTATTGTACATGATAGCAAATTGTGTGGCACTAACATATCAAATAATTACCATTTCAAGCAAAATAACAAACGAATCTAATTCATTAATGGATATCACAAACCAACTTCAGAGCTACTGAAAATCAATCACCACCTAGAACTTCTCCAAGGTTGTACTTTTGCCCAAGATGCAACAGGAATTTTCTCTCTTTAAACGGCAACACCGAGGCACTGCTCCGAGAAACGTTTTGCTCTTTGGTCTTTTGTGGTCCTGCTTAGTTTGTCACCTAATTCTTTCAGGAACTTTAATGCACATTTACCCCAGGCACCAAGGGTTTCTGAGCCAATCGGAACAAACCTGTAGCAAAGTGGCAGACCTGTGTATATCATGGCTTTCTACATTCCCCGAAAGAAGCAATGCCACCTCTTTGATTGCACTATCCTGAAGGTAAGTACTGATAGATATGAATGTGAATGTGTAGTCTCACGCCACTCGCTTGCCATCCTTCCAGGAGAACATGGTTAAGGTCTGGATACTTCTGAACGTCGTTGGGACTGTATAGGTGTCGTTCTCTTTGCGCCTGACAGCAGGCTGTGGCAAGGCTCCTCTTGAGGATGATGTTCAATTCTTCGTGTTTTGCAATCTCGCCCAGTGCATTACGACATATTAGATCATGTTAGCCGTATTGCTCGGTCAACACTTCTGCAGCTGCACCTGTGTTTGGTGAGGATGGGAACGACAAGGCGAAGGGCTAAACAAGTTAAAAGGGCACCGTGAAAAATTAAGGTGTGTTCCAAGGACCGAGTTGAGAACAGCAAATAAAAAAAAAAAACAGCATGAGGTATATCATCAATAAGAGACGGGCTTCATTCTCAACAGATGCATTTTCGGGTATTGTTGCGACAATCTTTCCATTGTGGGACTAATATAGTGAGTCTGTCTGTGGTCATTTAAGGCTGGTGATCGGGGTAAAGGAAGTGCAGTAGTTTCCTACTACCTGACTCCTTCCATGAATTTTGGGTTGTATGCTCCTCCTTAGTCTCTCATGCACTCTGGTAGGATCTTTCCTACTAATTTGCTGGAAGTAGATCTTGAGGATATAAATGCTGGTAGTGCTACTTCAGTTGCTGCTGTGTGTGCCTAGACCCCCAAGTCTGACTTGTAGTGTTACATGGTCCCACTGACTGTCATCTAAGGTTTGGTGTATTGTCTTCCTGAATATTGATTTCAAGAACTCGT
>NC_091188.1:19593383-19642899 GCF_040958095.1 Procambarus clarkii
GGTTATATGAATATCAGACAAAACAACCTTTATTTGCTCTATTATGTGCTGGTTGGTGGAGGTTATTTCGCACTTGGAAGAGTTCAGGGTCAGGCCTAGACTTGCTCCTTGCTCCTGAATTATACTTATGTCGTCCAAGAGTGAGGCTGGGGAGCCGGCTAGAGTACCATCATCCAAAAACCAAATATTGAGCTCACTGGACAGGTTATCAGTGACTTCCTTGATGACTAGGCAAAAAAAGAAAAGGAGCAAGGGGGTCACCCTATTGGACACCTTCTTGTGATTCAATTTCATGTTCCCCAAATAGCAGAATTAGATTCTTGCTGTAGCATGAGTTTACAAATGAGTAGAGGGAGGGAAAAAGGCGATGAACCGCACTGAGTACTGCATCCATTCTAACGAGATTGAAAGCATTTTTGAAGTCCAGTTTTATCAGGGCTTTTTCATCCATAATGTTGGCAATGTAGGCTGTAGCTGCATGAGCCGCTGCTTCACACCATTGAGGAATGCAAAACCCAAGCTGTTTTGGCTTCAGCATGTCGGCTGCTGCCTGACTAACTGTTCTAGTAGCAGCCTTAGCGACGAGGAGCCAGAGTGAATTGCCCACAGCTATCGGTCTGATTCCTCTATCTTTTTTTCCTCAGGGCACAGAGGGTAGCGCCAAGAAAGAGAGGCCGTATAGTCTCTGGCATGTTGCCAGCTAGACATGTGTTAGCGAATCTAGTTAGTTCCACCAGGAGGCCCTGTGCAATGTCTCCCAGTACAGCATTGAGCATTTGTTTGATGTGGTTGGGTCTTAGTCTTTTGAACCCACCTGTTGATCCTTGTGGGAAGGATAAAGCTGCTTTATGCACCACAGATTCGAGCACACACAGGGGTTCTGCTCTGGTGACACTGACTAGGGGAACACTGTCGTCACGAGGAGCTCTGAGTGGGTGTTTTTCCCTCAGGGCTTGTGCTGTATTGGCATCCCTGGTGGCAACTGTCTCTTCACTGGTGATGATTCTGATTGCCCCTATTGTGTTGCCTTCTATTTTCTTGCTGACTGCTGCTCTGATTTTGGATGCCTCGGTTCGTCTGTTGATACCTGGGGAGGTGGGGGGGGGGGGGTGTTTTTGGCATGGGTGGGGAGGGGTGCCTGGTTGTCCTCTCTAGGAAAACTATTTATAGCCATAATGACTGAGGAAGCTAGTGATTTCTCTCTCCTTGCAGGGACAGCTAGGCATAAGTTTCCAAACAGGAGAAGATTGCGGCATGCTTGGATGGTTCCGGGGGAGTCATTAACCTTTTTCAAGAGGCTGGATAATTTGGCCTGCTGCCTGGGGCCGGGCAGCTTTAGGGATGTGCTGCAAGGATCCAACCGATGTTGCTTTGATGACTTCCAGCACATTCTCAGTCGAAATGGAGCTGTTGGAGGTGTTTTTCCTGACTGCTGGTGTGGGGCCTTGATTGATACTCAATTTGGGAGGGCGCCACATACCCGGAAAATTGGTTCCGTTGTGAGCATGCTTGCGCACATCTCCGTTACGCTTGAGTTTTCACACCTTGTCACACTCTAAGCACGTGCCGTACCTATCGTCTATTGATGGCTCCTCTTGGCTGAGAGAAGCCTGGCTGTCAGTCGTGACCTGCGACATCGGCGGGCGCTGAGCGGACGTAGCCTGGGGGGGGGGGGGGACACAGGGAGGTCGCGGTTGGGTATGGTGGGGGAAAATATATATATATATATATATATATATGTCGTACCTAATAGCCAGAACGCACTTCTCAGCCTACTATTCAAGGCCCGATTTGCCTAATAAGCCAAGTTTTCATGAATTAATGTTTTTTCGTCTACCTAACCTACCTAACCTAACCTAACCTAGCTTTTTTTGGCTACCTAACCTAACCTTACCTATAAATATAGGTTAGGTTAGGTTAGGTAGGGTTGGTTAGGTTCGGTCATATATCTACGTTAATTTTAACTCCAATAAAAAAAAATTGACCTCATACATAGAGAAAAGGGTTGCTTTATCATTTCATAAGAAAAAAATTATAGTAAATATATTAATTCAGGAAAACTTGGCTTATTAGGCAAATCGGGCCTTGAATAGTAGGCTGAGAAGTGAGTTCTGGCTACTAGGTACGACATATATATATATATATATATATATATATATATATATATATATATATATATATATATATATATATATATATATATATATATGCAATAATTATCACAAAACACTGATCCAAGTATACAGAATAACCACATGTGAAAAAAAGAGAATGCTTAACGCGTTTTTGGCTAATTTGACTTCATCAGAGCAAAGCAGAGTGAAGATGAGTAGAATGAAGATCATCTTCACATGTGGTTATTCTGCATATATATATCTATATATATAAACTGGATATATATATATATATATATATATATATATATATATATATACACACAAGTAGTGTGGATGACGGCGTACAGAAGAATTTTGTTTCTGGGAGAAAAATTCCTGTTTGTGGAACAGGGTTTTCAGGTGAATTTAGAAATTCTCGTTTGTGAGTCAGGGTTTTTCAGGTAAATTTAGGCAGTCACAGATTTGGATGTAAGAAATTCTTGTGAGAAAAATAATTTCCGAGATTTTAGAAGTTTGTTAAAGTTCTTATTATGAAAATAAGCAGGAAAATCTTAAAGAAAATTTTTAGAAAATATCGTGTTTGTGTCACAGCATTTCCAGGTAAAATCTACGGACATATTTTGCCTGTTTTCAACATCGGAAAGTCCTGTTTGTGAGTCAGGGTTTTCAGGTTCCAATATCCCCTGTAGCATGTCAGATTTTTCAGGTAAATTTGGGGAGTCACAGATGTGGAATTATGGAATTCTTTTGAGAAAAATAATTTCCGAGATTTTAGAAGTTTGTTAAAAGTTCTTATGATGAAAATAATGTCATAAGAGTTTGGTTAAGTTCTTATGGGACAAATTCAAATTCGTGTTTATGAGCCAGGGTTTTCAGGTAAATTTTGTCAGTCATAGATTTGGAATTCTTATGATGAAATAATGTCATACGAGTTTGTTAAAGTTCTTATGATGAAAATAATGTCATACGAGTTTTGTTAGGAGTTCTTATGGGCAAAATTCAAGTCACTGATGTGGAATTAAGGAAATTCTTATGATGAAATAATGTCATACGAGTTTGTTAAAAGTTCTTATGATAAAAATAATGTCATAAGAGTTTTGTTAGGAGTTCTTATGGGAGAAATTTTTCAGAGTTCCTACCGATAATAAACCGATATTTAGGCTTTATACATTCAAGTAGGATTCTTACTTAGAAACTAGTATATTGCTATATAACTGATTCATTTCCCTGCATCTCCTGCTCATATATCACACCCCCTCCCTCCCTCCCTCCCCCTTACCTCGCAATCTCTCGCCACACCTGTGATTACCTTATGGCCCCAGTCAGACGCTCCCTTCAGGTCACCTCTTTAATCTTATCTTATCTTCTCCATAATATCTGGACCGTCCCTCTCCTTCATATTGTTCATTCATAGTTCCTTCTCATTAAACTAGTCAGTTTTACATATATAAACAAAGTCAGGGTCTAGCTCACGTTCCCGCCTTAATTTTACTAATACATCTTCTTTAGTATCCAATCATTTTCTTCGAGATTTAAAACACAGCTATTTCAAACGTATTAAAATACAATAATTTTGTTATCGAGCTCCAGCTCCTATCCCCGCCTTAGTCCCCTGTCGTATAATGAGTACTAACAGTCCAATTCCTCTAAAATTTAAATAATCATATTTCAAACGTAGTTCAATACAGAAATTTAGTTACCAAACTCTAGCTCTTGTCCTCCGCCTTAGCTCTCTCTCGTATCTTCGTTAATACCTATTCAAATTCCCCAAAATGTCTACCCGCTGTATTTCAGACATGGTTTAGTAAATGCAAACAGTTACCGAACTCTAGCTCTTATCCTCCGCCTTAGCTCTCTCTCGTATCTTCGTTAATACCTAATCAAATTCCCTGAAATTTAAACCTCTGTATGTCAGTCACAGTAAATAAGATCAAGTCAGTTACTGAGCTCCAGCTCTCATCCCCCACCTTACTTCCCTCTCGTGTCTTCGGTAATATCCTATCAAATTCCTTGAAATTTATACCTCTGTATGTCAGTCACAGTAAATAAGATCAAGTCAGTTACTGAGCTCCAGCTCTCATCCCCCACCTTACTTCCCTCACGTGTCTTCGGTAATATCCTATCAAATTCCCTGAAATTTCTACCCGCTGTATTTCAGACATAGTTTAGTAAACCCAAACAATTATCAAACTCTAGCTTTTGTCCCCCACCCTACTTCCCCCTCAAATCTTTGTTAATATCCTATCAATTCCCCTGAAATATTTACCCTCTGTATTTCAGACA
The DNA here is from genome assembly GCF_040958095.1 of Procambarus clarkii. Taxonomy (NCBI): domain Eukaryota; kingdom Metazoa; phylum Arthropoda; class Malacostraca; order Decapoda; family Cambaridae; genus Procambarus; species Procambarus clarkii. Next base: position 19,597,784 of record NC_091188.1, read on the forward strand.
CCGTAAATAAGATCAAAAACAGTTATCGAGCTCCAGCTCTCGTCCCCACCTTAGTTCTCTCTCGTATCTTTGTAAATAACCCATCAATTTTCCCTGAAATTTTTACCCTCTGTATTTCAGACATAGTAAATATGGTATAAACAATTATAAAACTCTAGCTCTTGTCCTCTGTCCGAGTTCACTCCTGTAAATTCATTACTATCAGTCCAAATCCCCCTAAGATTTAAACACCCAACTACATTTTCAGACATAGTAAATAAAAGCCAGTTCAGTTACCGAGTTTCAACTCTTGTTCCCCGCTTATCTCATTTTATACAAGTTCTTTATAATCCAACTAAATCACCTGAGATTTAAGATCACCTTACTTCTAACGTAATAAAATTAATCAGGACATTAGCCAAGCTCCATTTCCTCTGTCTTAGATCATCTAACATAATTATATCTGATCAAGTCCCTCTCCAGCCTAACTCTTTATCAGAGTAATCACCTTACCCTTTCCCTCCCTTACCTTCTCATCCCCAACGTATCCAAACCTTCAATAATCATACTGTATTTTCATATTTTCTCTATATTCAGTTGTGTTCTTCACATTTTGTCCATGTTATCTGTGTTCACTCCATGTTCTACAAATGTTCACAGCATGCTCAGTTCAAATTTTTTTCTACCATTTTCCCCGTATGTTCACCATGTTCTTTGTCATATTTTCATGTACATCATATGTTCTCTGTATAACTTTTATACTCAATATTCATGTTCTCGATGTTCTTAGCTTGTTCTTCACATGTTCAGTGTTCATTCTTTGTATTCCCTATGTTCCTTATCATGTCTTCATATTCTCTATAAGTTCATATTCCCTGCATGTTCACTCTATTCATCAACTTTTTCTTACATGTTTTCTGTGTTCACCGTATGTTCACTGTGTTCATTCCCCTTACTTAACCTCAATTTTTTATGTTCTTTGTTTCTTTAAACCAATTTGTTTCTTCCATTCACTAACTAGTTCTTTGTCAAATATTATACAACAATATTATACTGCAATACAGTTCCCTCAACAATTTTAGTCACCCAGTTTTATTTGCAAAACTATGTCAAAGTAATTCTCGTAGTCAACTTAATAGTTCTACCAACCCTGTTCTTAAACAAATCTACACTTTATTCAGTTCCAAATTTACAAAGACAAACCTTTCTTGTAACTTCTTAACTAAAAATCTTTCGCCAATCAACTAAAACATAGTCACTTTCGTCATTTCTCAACTAAACTTATTATCCAATCAACCAAAAATAGTCAGGGTTAATCGCATTCAACACCGTTCTTAGCAAACAACCTTTCTCTTAGCTAAAAATTGTCAAAGGAATCTTTCCAACACTGTTCATAACTAACTTTATCCATCGTCATTCAATTAAAAATAATAACTTTCAGCATTTCCTAACTAATCTTATTCCATAGTCAACAGAAAATAACTGTGTTCATCATGTTTCATTGTCAATTCTTATCTAAAAAATTATCCGCCGATCATCAGAAAAGTCATGTTCATCATGTTTTGTCTTTTGCTTAACTAAAAGTATTCATCAGTCAACTAAAAAATAGTTACTTCATCATGTTTCCCTGTCATTTCTTAACTGAAATATCACTTCTCTCATCTGAAATAGTCATGTGTAGCCTCTTTCCAACACTGTTCTTAACTAAAGTAACCTTTCACTTCACTAAAATAGTCATATTCATCATTGTTCCTAACTAAAATTATATGTCGTTAAGTAAGAAATATAGTCAAAGACACTCTTCGAGACATCAAGGACTTACTCAAAGACATCAAAGTTGCACTCAAAGACATCCTTTAAGACATCAAAAACATCCTTTAAGACTTCAAGGGCACTCTTCGAGATATCAAGAAGACACTCTCAAACATTCAGAAAATTTACTCGCATCCTCAAAGTTATTCTCAGTCATCAAAAAGTTAATCTCAGTCATCAAATGTTATTCTCTAAGTAACCTTTCGTTCGTCAGAGAAACTTTCTAAGACATCTTTGTTCATTAAAGTTAATCTCAAAGGCATAAAAGTTATTCTTTAAGACAACAAAGTCATTCTCAGAGTCATCAAAAGTTATTCTCTGAGTCACCTTTGATATTCAAAGAAGCCTTCTGAGACATCCTCGTTCAACAAAAACTGTTCTCAGAGCCATCAAAAAGTTAAATACAGTCATCAAAGTTATTCTCTAAGTATCGTTTCGTTCATCAGAGAAGCTTTCTAAGACATCTTTGTTCATCAAAGTTGTTCTCTAAGACATCTTTGTTCATCAAAGTTGTTCTCTAAGACATCAATGTTGTTCTCTATGACATCAAAGATGTTCTCTAAATCATAAAGTTAATCTCTAAGTCACCTTCGTTCATTAGAGAAACTTTCCAATCCATCTTCGTTGATCAAAGTTATTCTCAGAGTCATCAAAGTGATCTCTAATTCACCTTCGTTCTCCAAAAAGTTGTTCTCTAAGACACCTTCGTTCATCAAAGAAACTCTCCTTCTTCCATCATGTTATTCTTTAAGACATCTTCAGTCATAAAATTTCTCTCCAAAATGTAACTAGTTCAGCTTTTCATACCAAACCTCCACTTCTGTTAAAATATATTTTCTTAGTCACTTTACCCTAAAACTGTTCTCTGAACTACACTGCTCAAACCTACGTAACCTATCCTCTCCACCCAATGTTACTTAGTTAATGTAACGTTCATAAACCTAACTTTACCTATCCTAACATAACTTACCTATCTTACCTAACTTACCTAACCTAACTTATCCTGCTTAACCTAACTTAACCTGCTTAACCTAACTTTACCTATCCTAACTTAACTTACCTTTACCTATCTTACCTAACTTAACCTGCATAATCTAACTTTACCTATCCTAACTTAACTTACCTTACCTTACCTATCTTACCTAACTTAACCTGCTTAACCTAACTTTACCTATCCTAACTTAACTTACCTTACCTTACCTATCTTACCTAACTTACCTAACTTATCCTGCTTAACCTAACTTACCTACATTACCTAACTTACCTACATTACCTAACTTAACCTGCTTAACCTAACTTACCTTACCTTACCTATCTTACCTATCTTACCTAACTTAACCTAACTTTACCTATCCTAACATAACTTACCTTACCTATCTTACCTAACTTTACCTATCCTAACTTACCTTACCTTACCTATCTTACCTAACTTATCCTGCTTACCCTAACTTACCTTACCTAACTTAACCTGCTTAACCTAACTTACATAACTTAACCTAACCTAACCTGCTCAACCTAACTTACCTTACATTACCTATCTTACCTATCTTACCTAACTTATCTAACTTAACCTAACTTATCCTGCTTAACCTAACTTACCTACCTTACCTAACTTAAAATAACCTATCTTACCTAACTTAAAATAACCTATCTTACCTAACTTACCTTACCTATCTTACCTAACTTAACCTGCTTAACCTAACTTACGTAACTTATCTTACCTATCCTAACCTAACCTAACTTGCTTTACCTAACTTAATCTTACATTCCCAAACTGATGTATCCTAACTTATCTAGTCCAACCAGACAAGATCTAACTTGCATTATTATTCCTGCTTGTCTTTTGTGTTTCGTCAATCATTGTCTCATATTCATTTACTCATTTCAAGGGTTAATTTCTCAAATGGACATTTTGCATTTCAAGTGTTATTTGTTTAAGATTGGGTGTTTAACCATTTCAAAGGATTTTTGTTATATATGGGAATTTACTCGTTTCAAGGGCTAATTTCTCAAATGGTCATTTTTGCAGATCAAGGGTTATTTGTTAAAGTTCATCAAGTTGCTCATAAGTTGTATTTATTATGTTTGTTATCATTTGTTCTTATTCCCCAACCCCTTAACCTAACCTCTTGTAATCTTAGTGTATTTAGTAGGTTCTATCATATGTTCTTATTCCCCAACCCTTTAACCTGACCTTTCAGATGTAGTTTATTGTGTTTTTGACGTATTTGTTGAATATATTATCCTTTTCATAACCTTTCAGATGTAGTTTTGTTTCTCCTTTGTATATTTTTATTACCCACCATCCCACTTAACCTTCTTTCCTTCTTTTACTTTGTTTCTCCTACTCCTTCTAACCCCCTTTTCTATCTCTCTCCCTTATTCTCTCTCTTCCTCCCCTTCTCTCTCACACATTTGCTCAAATGCTCTCTTGTTTCTCAAATTCAAGTCTTAATGCTCCCATTCTCTCACCCTCACTCTCATTCACTTAGTTTTTCTTTTTCTCAAATTCAAGTCTTATTGCTCCCATGCTCTTCCTCCCCCTCTCTCTTACTCTTTTCTCCTGTCATGCTCTCACTCACTTGCTCTCTTGTTTTTTCTCAATTTCAAGTCTTAGTAGATCTGATTCTTTACTATTGTAATTTTATTATTACTAAAATAAAGAATGAACTTATATTTGAAATGAAAGTAAAAGAAGGAAAGAAGGTTAAGTGGGATGGTGGGTAAAAAAAAATATACAAAGGAGAAACAAAACTACATCTGAAAGGTTATGAAAAGGATAATATATTCAACAAACACGTCAAAAACACAATAAACTACATCTGAAAGGTTAGGTTAAAGGGTTGGGGAATAAGAACATATGATAGAACCTACTAAATACACTAAGATTACAAGAGGTTAGGTTAAGGGGTTGGGGAATAAGAACAAATGATAACAAACATAATAAATACAACTTATGAGCAACTTGATGAACTTTAACAAATAACCCTTGATATGCAAAAATGACCATTTGAGAAATTAGCCCTTGAAACGAGTAAATTCCCATATATAACAAAAATCCTTTGAAATGGTTAAACACCCAATCTTAAACAAATAACACTTGAAATTGAAAATGTCCATTTGACAAATTAACCCTTGAAATGAGTAAATGAATATGAGACAATGATTGACGAAACACAAAAGACAAGCAGGAATAATTATGTAAGTTAGATCATGTCTGGTTGGACTAGATAAGTTAGGATACATCAGTTTGGGAATGTAAGATTAAGTTAGGTAAAGCAAGTTAGGTTAGGTTAGGATAGGTAAGATAAGTTACGTAAGTTAGGTTAAGCAGGTTAAGTTAGGTAAATTAGGTAAGATAGGTAAGGTAAGGTAAGTTAGGTAAGATAGGATAAGTTAAGTTAGGTAAGGTAGGTAAGTTAGGTTAAGCAGGATAAGTTAGGTTAAGTTAGATAAGTTAGATAAGTTAGGTAAGGTAAGGTAAGTTAGGTTGAGCAGGTTAGGTTAGGTTAAGTTATGTAAGTTAGGTTAAGCAGGTTAAGTTATGTAAGGTAAGTTAGGTTAAGCAGGTTAAGTTAGGTTAAGCAGGTTAAGTTAGGTAGGGTAGGTAAGTTAGGTTAAGCAGGTTAAGTTAGGTAAGGTAGGTAAGTTAGGTTAAGCAGGATAAGTTAGGTTAAGTCAGGTAAGTTAGGTAAGATAGGTAAGGTAAGGTAAGTTATGTTAGGATAGGTAAAGTAAGGTTACATTAGGTATGATAGGTAAGATAGGTAAAGTAAGGTAAGTTAGGTTAAGCAGGTTAAGTTAGGTAATGTAGGTAAGTTAGGTTAAGCAGGATAAGTTAGGTTAAGTTAGGTAAGTTAGGTAAGGTAAGGTAAGTTAGGTTAAGCAGGTTAGGTTATACAGGTTAAGTTAGGTAAGTTAGGTAAGACAGGTAAGGTAAGGTAAGTTAAGTTAGGATAGGTAAAGTTAGGTTAAGCAGGTTATGCAGGTTAAGTTAGGTAAGATAGGTAAGGTAAGTTAAGTTAGGATAGGTAAAGTTAGGTTATGCAGGTTAAGTTAGGTAAGATAGGTAAAGGTAAGGTAAGTTAAGTTAGGATAGGTAAAGTTAGGTTAAGCAGGTTAAGTTAGGTTAAGCAGGATAAGTTAGGTTAGGTTAGGTAAGTTAGGTAAGATAGGTAAGGTAAGGTAAGTTATGTTAGGATAGGTAAAGTTAGGTTTAGGAACGTTACATTAGCTAAGTAACATTGGGTGGAGAGGATAGGTTACGTAGGTTTGAGCAGTGTAGTTCAGAGAACAGTTTTAGGGTAAAGTGACTAAGAAAATATATTTTAACAGAAGTGGAGGTTTGGTATGAAAAGCTGAACTAGTTACATTTTGGAGAGAAATTTTATGACTGAAGATGTCTTAAAGAATAACATGATGGAAGAAGGAGAGTTTCTTTGATGAACGAAGATGTCTTAGAGAACAACTTTTTGGAGAACGAAGGTGAATTAGAGATCACTTTGATGACTCTGAGAATAACTTTGATCAACGAAGATGGATTGGAAAGTTTCTCTAATGAACGAAGGTGACTTAGAGATTAACTTTATGATTTAGAGAACATCTTTGATGTCTTAGAGAACAAGATCGATGTCTTAGAGAACAACTTTGGTGAACAAAGATGTCTTAGAAAGCTTCTCTGATGAACGAAAAGATACTTAGAGAATAACTTTGATGACTGTATTTAACTTTGTGATGGCTCTGAGGACAGTTTTTGTTGAACGAGGATGTCTCAGAAGGCTTCTTTGAATATCAAAGGTGACTCTGAGAATAACTTTTGATGACTCTGAGAATGACTTTGTTGTCTTAAAGAATAACTTTTATGCCTCTGAGATTAACTTTAATGAACGAAGATGTCTTAGAAAGTTTCTCTGACGAACGAAAGGTTACTTAGAGAATAACATTTGATGACTGAGATTAACTTTTTGATGACTGAGAATAACTTTGAGGATGCGAGTAAATTTTCTGAATGTTTGAGAGTGTCTTCTTGATATCTCGAAGAGTGCCCTTGAAGTCTTAAAGGATGTTTTTGATGTCTCAAAGGATGTCTTTGAGTGCAACTTTGATGTCTTTGAGTAAGTCCTTGATGTCTCGAAGAGTGTCTTTGACTATATTTCTTACTTAACGACATATAATTTTAGTTAGGAACAATGATGAATATGACTATTTTAGCGAAGTGAAAGGTTACTTTAGTTAAGAACAGTGTTGGAAAGAGGCTACACATGACTATTTCAGACGAGAGAAGTGATATTTCAGTTAAGAAATGACAGGGAAACATGAGGAAGTAACTATTTTTTAGTTGACTGATCAATACTTTTAGTTAAGCAAAAGACAAAACATGATGAACATGACTTTTCTGATGATTGGCGGATAATTTTTTAGATAAGAAATGACAATGAAACATGATGAACACGGATATTTTCGGTTGATTATGGAATAAGATTAGTTAGGAAATGATGAAAGTTATTATTTTTAGTTGAATGACGATGGATAAAGTTTGTTATGAACAGTGTTGGAAAGATTCCTTTGACAATTTTTAGCTAAGAGAAAGGTTGTTTTAGTTAAGAACGGTGTTGAATGCGATTAACCCTGACTATTTTTGGTTGATTGGATAATAAGTTTAGTTGAGAAATGACGAAAGTGACTATGTTTTAGTTGATTAGCGAAAGATTTTTAGTTAAGAAGTTACAAGAAAGGTTTGTCTTTGTAAATTTGGAACTGAATAAAGTGTAGATTTGTTTAAGAACAGGGTTGGTAGAACTATTAAGTTGACTACGAGAATTACTTTGACATAGTTTTGCAAATAAAACTGGGTGACTAAAATTGTTGAGGGAACTGTATTGCAGTATAATATTGTTGTATAATATTTGACAAAGAACTAGTTAGTGAATGGAAGAAACAAATTGGTTTAAAGAAACAAAGAACATAAAAAATTGAGGTTAAGGGGAATGAACACAGTGAACATACGGTGAACACAGAAAACATGTAAGAAAAAGTTGATGAATAGAGTGAACATGCAGGGAATATGAACTTATAGAGAATATGAAGACATGATAAGGAACATAGGGAATACAAAGAATGAACACTGAACATGTGAAGAACAAGCTAAGAACATCGAGAACATGAATATTGAGTATAAAAGTTATACAGAGAACATATGATGTACATGAAAATATGACAAAGAACATAGTGAACATACGGGGAAAATGGTAGAAAAAAATTTGAACTGAGCATGCTGTGAACATTTGTAGAACATGGAGTGAACAAAGATAACATGGACAAAATGTGAAGAACACAACTGAATATAGAGAAAATATGAAAATACAGTATGATTATTGAAGGTTTGGATACGTTGGGGATGAGAAGGTAAGGGAGGGAAAGGGTAAGGTGATTACTCTGATAAAGAGTTAGGCTGGAGAGGGACTTGATCAGATATAATTATGTTAGATGATCTAAGACAGAGGAAATGGAGCTTGGCTAATGTCCTGATTAATTTTATTACGTTAGAAGTAAGGTGATCTTAAATCTCAGGTGATTTAGTTGGATTATAGAGAACATGTATAAAATGAGATAAGCGGGGAACAAGAGTTGAAACTCGGTAACTGAACTGGCTTTTATTTACTATGTCTGAAAATGTAGTTGAGTGTTTAAATCTTAGGGGGATTTGGACTGATAGTAATGAATTTACAGGAGTGAACTCGGACAGAGGACAAGAGCTAGAGTTTTATAATTGTTTATATCATATTTACTATGTCTGAAATACAGAGGGTAAAAATTTCAGGGAAAATTGATGGGTTATTTACAAAGATACGAGAGAGAACTAAGGTGGGGACGAGAGCTGGAGCTCGATAACTGTTTTTGATCTTATTTGCGGTGTCTGAAATACAGAGGGTAAATATTTCAGGGGAATTGATAGGATATTACCGAAGACACGAGAGGGAAGTAAGATGGGGGATGAGAACTGGAGCTCAGTAACTGACTTGATCTTATTTACTGTGACTGACATACAGAGGTATAAATTTCAGGGAATTTGATTAGGTATTAACGAAGATACGAGAGAGAGCTAAGGCTGAGGATAAGAGCTAGAGTTCGGTAACTGTTTGCATTTACTAAACCATGTCTGAAATACAGCGGGTAGACATTTCGGGGAATTTGAATAGGTATTAACGAAGATACGAGAGAGAGCTAAGGCGGAGGACAAGAGCTAGAGTTTGGTAACTAAATTACTGTATTGAACTACGTTTGAAATATGATTATTTAAATTTTAGAGGAATTGGACTGTTAGTACTCATTATACGACAGGGTACTAAGGCGGGGACAGGAGCTGGAGCTCGATAACAAAATTATTGTATTTTAATACGTTTGAAATAGCTGTGTTTTAAATCTCGAAGAAAATGATTGGATACTAAAGAAGATGTATTAGTAAAACTAAGGCGGGAACGTGAACTAGACCCTGACTTTGTTTATATATGTAAAACTGACTAGTTTAATGAAAAGGAACTATGAATGAACAATATGAAGGAGAGGGACGGTCCAGATATTATGGAGAAGATAAGATAAGATTAAAGAGGTGACCTGAAGGCAGCGTCTGACTGGGGCCGTAAGGTAAACACAGGTGCGGCGAGAGATTGCGAGGTAAGGGGGAGGGAGGGAGGGGGTGTGATGTTTGAGCAGGAGATGCAGGGGGAGGGGGCAGGGAAATGAATCAGTTATATAGCAATATACTAGTTTATAAGTAAGAATCCTACTTGAATGTATAAAGCCTAAATATCGGTTTATTATCGGTAGGAACTCTGAAAAATTTCTCCCATAAGAACTCTTAACAAAACTCGTATGACATTATTTTTATCATAGGAACTTTTAACAAACTCGTATGACATTATTTCATCATAAGAATTTCCTTAATTCCACATCAGTGACTTGAATTTTGCCCATAAGAACTCTTAACAAACTCGTATGACATTATTTCATCATAAGAATTCCAAATCTATGACTGACAAAATTTACCTGAAAACCTGGCTCATAAACACGAATTTGAATTTCTCCCAAAAGAACTCTTAACAAAACTCGTATGACATTATTTTCATCATAAGAACTTTTAACAAACTTCTAAAATCTCGAAAATTATTTTTCTCATAAGAATTCAATAATTCCACATCTGTGACTCCCCAAATTTACCTGAAAAACCTGACACACTACAGGGGATATTGGAACCTGAAAACCCCGACTCACAAATGGGAATTTCTAAATTCACCTGAAAACCCTTACTCACAAACAGGAATTTCCGATGTTGAAAACAGGCAAAATATGTCCGTAGAATTTACCTGGAAATGCTGTGACACAAACACTTTATTTTCTAAAAATATTCTTTAAGATTTTCCTGCTTATTTTCATCATAAGAACTTTAACAAACTTCTAAAATCTCGGAAATTATTTTTCTCATAAGAATTCCTTACTTCCAAATCTGTGACTGCCTAAATTTACCTGAAAAACCTTTACACACAAACGGGAATTTCTAAATTCACCTGAAAACCCTGTTCCACAAACAGAAATTTTTCTCCCAGAAACAAAATTCCTCTGTATGCCGTTATCCACACTACTTATATATAAATATATATATATATATATATATATATATATATATATATATATATTTTATATATATATATATATATATATATATATATATATATGTATATATATATATATATATATATATATATATATATTTATATGTATATATATATATATACACATATTAGTATATTTTGGTAGCAGTCTTTCCTGTAGACATATATTATTAAATATGACCGAAAAAGTAAGATTAATAATTCTAACACAAATTTTCTCAATCTTTCGTACATTACGCTTCACTGTTGGAGGTAAATCAAAAATCACTTCTCCAAAATTCATTTTTATTTCTAGTCTGACGCGACATGGGCGCGTTTCGTAAAACTTATTACATTTTCAAAGACTTCACAAATACACAACTGATTAGAACTTACGTCTCTCTGATATTATATCTACATTTGAGTGAGGTGGGAAGGATGATGTGGCATTAACACAAGACAGAACAGGGGATATTAATAGGGTATTAAAAGTATCAACACAAGACAGAACAGAAAACAATGGGTATTGAATAGAAGTGTTTGTAGAAAGCCTATTGGTCCATATTTCTTGATGCTTCTATATTGGAGCGGAGTCTTGAGGTGGGTAGAATATAGTTGTGCAATAATTGGCTGTTGATTGCTGGTGTTGACTTCTTGATGTGTAGTGCCTCGCAAACGTCAAGCCGCCTGCTATCGCTGTATCTATCGATGATTTCTGTGTTGTTTACTAGGATTTCTCTGGCGATGGTTTGGTTATGGGAAGAGATTATATGTTCCTTAATGGAGCCCTGTTGCTTATGCATCGTTAAACGCCTAGAAAGAGATGTTGTTGTCTTGCCTATATACTGGGTTTTTTGGAGCTTACAGTCCCCAAGTGGGCATTTGAAGGCATAGACGACGTTAGTCTCTTTTAAAGCGTTCTGTTTTGTGTCAGGAGAGTTTCTCATGAGTAGGCTGGCCGTTTTTCTGGTTTTATAGTAAATCGTCAGTTGTATCCTCTGATTTTTGTCTGTAGGGATAACGTTTCTATTAACAATATCTTTCAGGACCCTTTCCTCCGTTTTATGAGCTGTGGAAAAGAAGTTCCTGTAAAATAGTCTAATAGGGGGTATAGGTGTTGTGTTAGTTGTCTCTTCAGAGGTTGCATGGCTTTTCACTTTCCTTCTTATGATGTCTTCGATGAAACCATTGGAGAAGCCCTTATTGACTAGAACCTGCCTTACCCTACAGAGTTCTTCGTCGACTTGCTTCCATTCTGAGCTGTGGCTGAGAACACGGTCGACGTATGCGCTAACAACACTCCTCTTGTACCTGTCGGGGCAGTCGCTGTTGGCATTTAGGCACATTCCTATGTTTGTTTCCTTAGTGTAGACTGCAGTGTGGAAACCTCCGCCCTTTTCCATGACTGTTACATCTAGAAAAGGCAGCTTCCCATCCTTTCCCGTCTCGTGAGTGAAACGCAGCACGGAACTCTGCTCAAATGCCTCCTTCAGCTCCTGCAGATGTCTGACATCAGGTACCTGTGTAAAAATGTCGTCAACATACCTGCAGTATATGGCCGGTTTCAAGTTCATGTCGACTAAGACTTTTTGCTCGATGGTACCCATGTAGAAGTTTGCAAACAGGACACCTAGGGGAGAACCCATGGCGACCCCATCTACTTGCTTATACATGTGCCCATCCGGGCTCAAGAAGGGTGCCTCTTTAGTACAAGCTTGGAGTAGTTTCCTCAGAATACTTTCTGGCATGTCAAGAGGAGTACAGGCTGGATCACGATACACTCTGTCGGCTATCATTCCGATTGTCTCGTCCACAGGTACGTTGGTAAACAGCGATTCTACGTCCAACGAGGGTCTTATCCCTGTGGCCCGTGTGCCCCGCAGTAAGTCCACAAATTCCTTTGGAGACTTCAGGCTGAAGGCGCAAGGAACATAAGGAGTCAGCAGGCCGTTGAGTCGCTTCGCCAGTCTGTACGTGGGTGTGGGTATCTGGCTAATGATTGGCCGAAGTGGGTTTCCAGGCTTGTGCGTCTTGACATTTCCATACGCATATCCAGGTTTATATTCCCCAATGATCTTTGGCAGGTGGAGTCCGGATTTCTTGGCGTTCACAGTTTCGATCAGTTTGTTGACCTTTGCTTTTAATTCGGCTGTAGTGTCCTTCGTTACCCTTTGGAACTTAGTTTGGTCAGAGAGTATGATGTTCGTTTTCGCCAGATATTCGTCTTTTTTAAGAATGACATATATTGGCGACTTGTTGTAGCATGAAGTAGTTGCGTTTTGTTCGTTTTTCGGTCATATTTAATAATATATGTCTACAGGAAAGACTGCTACCAAAATATACTAATATTAAAGTGCACGACCCAGCAGCAAGGAATCAAGCCTTCACGATAAAATATCGCCAGGATCTGATTCGTGATCAGATATACAAGGCCGAGAATGAAATCAAAGACAACAAAACGCAACTACTTCATGCTACAAACGAGTGGAGAAATAGCAACATCGACCATAGTATCCGTACCCGCATTGAACAACACCTCGACATCCTCACAGACCAACATCACCTCAGCACTGAAACAAGGATTATCAAGAAACTAACAACATTATATGGAGGACCTATGGCAATTCCACGACCAAGAGATGGCTTCCTGAACCTTGCAGGAATTAACCTCACTGAGGACCAAGTCACTCTCCTAAATCTGGGCATAAACTGTCATGTTATGTCCAGACCGAGTGAAATGGCCCGGAAAGTAGAGTTGGAAATTCTGTTGGACGACATATTCGACCTCGAGACACAAAAGAAGGTCACTACCAAAGAAACCTTACAAGCAGAACTTATTGCAGAAGGAGGAAAGAATCGAGGCAACTACAGAAGCACCATACTGTCCCCCGAGCTTAAAGCGGCAGCTAAAAGCCTTCGTGAGAACAAGGAGATAGTTGTCAGGAGAGGTGACAAGTCGCCAATATATGTCATTCTTAAAAAAGACGAATATCTGGCGAAAATGAACATCATACTCTCTGACCAAACTAAGTTCCAAAGGGTAACGAAGGACACTACAGCCGAATTAAAAGCAAAGGTCAACAAACTGATCGAAACTGTGAACGCCAAGAAATCCGGACTCCACCTGCCAAAGATCATTGGGGAATATAAACCTGGATATGCGTATGGAAATGTCAAGACGCACAAGCCTGGAAACCCACTTCGGCCAATCATTAGCCAGATACCCACACCCACGTACAGACTGGCGAAGCGACTCAACGGCCTGCTGACTCCTTATGTTCCTTGCGCCTTCAGCCTGAAGTCTCCAAAGGAATTTGTGGACTTACTGCGGGGCACATGGGCCACAGGGATAAGAGCCTCGTTGGACGTAGAATCGCTGTTTACCAACGTACCTGTGGACGAGACAATCGGAATGATAGCCGACAGAGTGTATCGTGATCCAGCCTGTACTCCTCTTGACATGCCAGAAAGTATTCCGAGGAAACTACTCCAAGCTTGTACTAAAGAGGCACCCTTCTTGAGCCCGGATGGGCACATGTATAAGCAAGTAGATGGGGTCGCCATGGGTTCTCCCCTAGGTGTCCTGTTTGCAAACTTCTACATGGGTACCATCGAGCAAAAAGTCTTAGTCGACATGAACTTGAAACCGGCCATATACTGTAGGTATGTTGACGACATTTTTACACAGGTACCTGATGTCAGACATCTGCAGGAGCTGAAGGAGGCATTTGAGCAGAGTTCCGTGCTGCGTTTCACTCACGAGACGGAAAAGGATGGGAAGCTGCCTTTTCTAGATGTAACAGTCATGGAAAAGGGCGGAGGTTTCCACACTGCAGTCTACACTAAGGAAACAAACATAGGAATGTGCCTAAATGCCAACAGCGACTGCCCCGACAGGTACAAGAGGAGTGTTGTTAGCGCATACGTCGACCGTGCTCTCAGCCACAGCTCAGAATGGAAGCAAGTCGACGAAGAACTCTGTAGGGTAAGGCAGGTTCTAGTCAATAAGGGCTTCTCCAATGGTTTCATCGAAGACATCATAAGAAGGAAAGTGAAAAGCCATGCAACCTCTGAAGAGACAACTAACACAACACCTATACCCCCTATTAGACTATTTTACAGGAACTTCTTTTCCACAGCTCATAAAACGGAGGAAAGGGTCCTGAAAGATATTGTTAATAGAAACGTTATCCCTACAGACAAAAATCAGAGGATACAACTGACGATTTACTATAAAACCAGAAAAACGGACAGCCTACTCATGAGAAACTCTCCAGACACAAAACAGAACGCTTTAAAAGAGACTAACGTCGTCTATGCCTTCAAATGCCCACTTGGGGACTGTAAGCTCCAAAAAACCCAGTATATAGGCAAGACAACAACATCTCTTTCTAGGCGTTTAACGATGCATAAGCAACAGAGCTCCATTAAGGAACATATAATCTCTTCCCATAACCAAACCATCGCCAGAGAAATCCTAGTAAACAACACAGAAATCATCGATAGATACAGCGATAGCAGGCGGCTTGACGTTTGCGAGGCACTACACATCAAGAAGTCAACACCAGCAATCAACAGCCAATTATTGCACAACTATATTCTACCCACCTCAAGACTCCGCTCCAATATAGAAGCATCAAGAAATATGGACCAATAGGCTTTCTACAAACACTTCTATTCAATACCCATTGTTTTCTGTTCTGTCTTGTGTTGATACTTTTAATACCCTATTAATATCCCCTGTTCTGTCTTGTGTTAATGCCACATCATCCTTCCCACCTCACTCAAATGTAGATATAATATCAGAGAGACGTAAGTTCTAATCAGTTGTGTATTTGTGAAGTCTTTGAAAATGTAATAAGTTTTACGAAACGCGCCCGTGTCGCGTCAGACTAGAAATAAAAATGAATTTTGGAGAAGTGATTTTTGATTTACCTCCAACAGTGAAGCGTAATGTACGAAAGATTGAGAAAATTCGTGTTAGAATTATTAATCTTACTTTTTCGGTCATATTTAATAATATACACATATATATATATATGTCGTACCTAGTAGCCAGAATGCACTTCTCGGTCTACTATGCAAGGCCCGATTTGCCTAATAGGCTGAGTGATTTTCTTTATTTTCAATACATTCTTTCTAATTAGTTTTTTGAATCATTAATATTATTTTATATTAAGAACATAATATATTCACTTAGTTTTGTTAGTTTAGGTTAAGATAGGTTAGGTTAGGTAGGGTTGGTTAAGTTCGGTCATATATCTACGTTAATTTTAACTCCAATAAAATAAAATTGACCTCATACATAATGAAATGGGTAGCTTTATCATTTCATAAGAAAAAACTAGAGAAAATATATTAATTCAGGAAAACTTGGCTTATTAGGCAAATCGGGATTTGCATAGCAGGCCGAGTACGACGTTCTGGCTACTAAGTACAACACACATATCTATATATATATATATATATATATATATATATATATATATATATATATATATATATATATATATATATATATATGTATATATATATATATATATTAAATATATATATGTCGTACCTTGTAGCCAGAACGCACTTCTTAGCCTACTATAAAAAGCCCGATTTGCCTAATAAGCCAAGTTTTCCTGAATTAATATATTTTCTATATTTTTTTTCTTATCAAATGATAAAGCTACCCATTTCATTATGTATGAGGTCAATTTTATTTTATTGGAGTTAAAATCAACGTAGATATATGACCGAACCTAACCAAACCTATCTTTATAGGTTAGGTTAGGTTAGGTAGGTTAGGTAGTCGAAAAAACATTATTTCATGAAAACTTGGCTTATTAGGCAAATCGGGCCTTGCATAGTTGGCTGAGAAGTGCGTTCTGGCTATTAGGTATGACATATATATATATATATATAAAATATATATATATATATATATATATATATATATATATATATATATATATACACATATATATATATATTATTAAATATGACCGAAAAGTAAGATTAATAATTCTAACACGAATTTTCTCAATGTTTCTTATATTTTTCTTCGCTGTTGATGGTAACTTAAAAATCAATTCTCCAAAATTCATTTTTATTTCTAGTCTGACGCGACACTTGAGCGTGTTTCGTAAAACTTATTACATTTTCAAAGATTTTAGTTTACACACACATAACTATAACTGAACAGAGCTTAAATATCTTCGATTTTATACCTGCATTTGGGTGAGGTGATATGTTACAACAGTTTTGGATGAGGTGAAAACAAACTTTCAACACAAGACAGAACACGAAACAATGGGTATAATACTTTGTAAGTTAAAGGGAAGAATGGAAGTAACTGCAAAGGGCCTATTGGCCCATATTTCTTGATGCTTCTATATTGGTGCGGTGTCTTGAAGTGGGTAGAATATAGTTGTGCATTAATTGGCTGTTGATTGCTGGTGTCGACTTTTTAATGTGTAGTGCCTCGCAGATATCTAGCCGCCTGCTATCGCTGTATCTATCGATGATTTCCGTGTTCTGGTGATTTCTCTGGTGATGGTCTGGTTGTGGGAAGAGATTATATGTGCCTTAATGGAGCCCTGTTGCATATGCATCGTTAATCGCCTGGAAAGAGATGTTGTTGTCATGCCTATATACTGAATTCTTTGAGGCTTACAGTCCCCAAGTGGGCATTTGAAGGCATAGACGACATTGCTCTCTTTTAAAAGAGACCAATTTTAGAACTGCTCAAACGTCTAGATTTTGACACAACGTTATATTCGCATACGAGCTTGTTTTTATGTGTCTACTATATAGATGTCACGTCTGTGATAGGTAAAAATATGCGTTTTCATGTGAGGGGAAATCTCTGAAACCTCTTTATGAATTGCTTTGAAATTTTGACACTACGTTGCAATTGAATACGCTTGTGTTTTTATATACATACTGTATACATGCCACACCTGTGACAAGTAAAAACATGTTTTTTTTTTTTCAAAGAACAGCGCCATATGTTGCACCTAAAAGTAACCCATTCTATACTAAATATGTTAGGATTCTATTTCAATGTTCCAATTGCATTGATAAAATGAATTTTCATAGATTTCGATTTATTTTCATTTTGATTTAATTATTGTGTGTGACATTGCTTTGGAATTGAGCTGTGTTGTTTACCATATCGTTCATTTCATAGGTATAGGTTATTTTTTACTTTTTCATTGTTTTTCATTTCGTTTTTTTAACTGTTTTTTTCAGTGATGGGAGCAACAGATCATTTGGGAATGCATCAGATGAGGGAGTGGGGCATGGTGGAAAGGACGAGGTGACGGAAGTGGGGTATGGTGGGGAGGACGAGGAGATGGGCTATGGGGAATGGTGGGGAGGACGAGTGGGGCAGGAGTGGGGGATGGTTGGGAGGACGAGGGGATGGGGGAGGGGGTAATCATGGGGGGACTGGGGGAGGACGAGGGGATGGGAGAGTTGAAAATGTTGGGGAGGACAAACGGACAAGGGTGTGGAGGATGGTGAGGAGGACGAGGGGATGGGGAAGGGGAGGACGGGGAGGGGACAGCGGAGGGTTGCCACAGCAACACGTGGCCTGGTACAGCTAATCAGTTAATATATATTATATATATATATATATATATATATATATATATATATATATATATATATATATATATATATATATATATATATATATATATATATATATATATATATATATATATATATCGTCCCTAGTAGCCAGAACGCACTTCTTAGCCTACTATGCAAGGCCCGATTTGCCTAATAAGCCAAGTTTTCATGAATTAATTGTTTCGACTACCTAACCTACCTAACCTAACCTAACTTTTTCAGCTACCTAACCTAACCTACAAAGATAGGTTAGGTTAGGTAGGGTTGGTTAGGTTCGGTCATATATCTACGTTAATTTTATCTCCAATAAAAAAAAATTGACCTCATACATAATGAAATGGGTAGCTTTATCATTTCATAAGAAAAAAAATAGAGAAAACATAATAATTCAGGAAAACTTGGCTTATTAGGCAAATCGGGCCTTGCATAGTAGGCCGAGAAGTGCGTTCTGGCTACTTGGTACGACATATATATATATATATATATATATATATATATATATATATATATATATATATATATATATATATATATATATATATATATATATATATAATATATATATGTATGTCTGTCGTACCTAGTAGCTAGAACACCCTTCTCGGCCTACTATGAAAGGCCCGATTTGCCTAATAGGCCAAGTGATTTTCTTTATTTTCCCAAAAAAATTTCAATTGGTTTATTTGAAATAATATTATTTTATTATATTAAGAATATAAATTATTGACTTAGTTATATTAGTGTGCCGTGGATGAGATCAATGGAATGAGGATGTTTACCGAGATCCTGCTTGTACTCCCGCTTGACATCCAAGAGGGAACACTTACGAAGCAACTAGAAGCATGTACCAAAGAGGGAACCTTTCTGAGTCCTTTTTTTCGTTTCTAATACTGACGCGGCCACACATTTACAATGCTAACCAGGAAATACACATTTTGTTCTGTCCTCCATGGACAGTGCTAGAGATCTGTTAAACATAGAGTTCAGTGATTTATTAAATAATCAATAAATAGAACTATACTTAAATATAAAAAGTTCAAAGTTAATTCCAGGAACTTGAAATCCCCTTATAGAGAGAGATTATAAACGTTTACTTTATAGGTCTTTTACTATAAAGGTCTTCATAGGCCTTTCTATAGTGTAAGACGAATATTAATAAGTGACAAGGTTGAATTACGTTACTGTCTGAAACATTATAACAATAGGAATAGAATTATCGTTTTTAAATATGCACAAAACAAAATGAATTCAAAACAATGTGTGTAAATTGGAGAAGTTTAGATTTAGAAAAGACTCTGGAAGATAACTGTTTGGAAAAAAGGTTGTTGATTTATGGAGCAAATTATCGAGTAACATTATAAACGTGAGATCCCTAGATTGTTTCACCCTTATGTTCGACATGTAAATGATTTTGGATGGATATTTATACGAGCTGTCTCGTATAGATCAATAAGTTTCCTGCAGTTCGCTTTATTATTCTTTGTTGCAGCATTTGACGGTTTAAGTCGTGATTTCTTTTCAGGCAACCAAAACAGAGGAATTACCTGAATGTGTCACTGTCTAGGCTGCTCAGACACGCTCAGCAGACAGCCCATTGATCATCAACGTGCCTTAAACACTTTTGTCAATAAAGACCATTAAATCTCCTGAGGAGTCATTACAAGACACATACAAAAACAATAAGGATTTTTCTTGATAATTTGTTGCGTGATAATTGTTTGAGCAAATGAAAATGTTTCAGATATATTAGGTAAATATTTTAAGTCTGTAATAACTTCTTGCGGGTAATATATATTACTTCCAACAAAATGTTATTGAGGTCGTGGCCTTAGAATATCAACTCTCAAAACAGCTTTTGAACGTTGATGAATGCTCCCTGACCAACTACAGCAGCAAATAGAAAAGAGGTTGAAAAAATTGTCACTAGTAAACCTAAAATTTTATGAAACATTCCGTATCATTCACAAGCCGCTCAGAATATTTATGACCACGCTCGGTGGGTATCGAACCGCTCCGAATTACAGGTTAATGATTCATACCAAAGTGCCACTCTGCCACCGTGTTATGAGCCTGGTAATGTTTGTGTTTCTATTTGAAAGCTGCTACAGCCCATTTATGTTCCCAAATTAGAAGCATCTGGGCCATTAAGTGCACTTGGCTTCAGTTGTTGATGAGAGACACTTGACAAAAATATATCTAGGTGCAATAAAAGCTGTGGATAGATGGAGGTAATGTTGCATATCTGTGTGGGAGCACATCATCAACAATTGCCACGTTATTGTGGGGGTTTATAATGCCCAAGTGTGTGTTTTACCACTGTCCAATGCTCCCCACGGAGGCGTTATAATAATCCTGGAAGTCTGTTGCATTTTTCCTGCGCCAAATACCGAGTTGAGTTGATACGATGCTTAAACTAGTTTGGAAATGCAAAAATACACACACACACACACACACACACACACACACACACACACACACACACACACACACACACACACACACACATACATATATACACACACACTCATATACACATACACTCTGTAGTTAAAACACACCGTATGCGGCCCCAGCATGGAGCCTGTACCTTGTCAAGCACAAGACGAAGCTGGAAAAAGTTCAGAGGTATGCCACTAGGCTAGTCCCAGAACTAAGAGGCATGAGTTACGAGGAAAGGCTGCGTGAAATGCACCTCACGACACTGGAAGACAGAAGAGTAAGGGGAGACATGATCACTACCTAATAAAACTCTCAGAAGAATTGGCAGGGTAGATAAGGATAAACTGTTGAACACGGGTGGTACGCAAACAAGATGATACCGGTGGAGATTGGGTACCCAAATGAGCCACAGGGAGGTTAGAAAAAACTTATTCAGTGTCAGAGTAGTTAACAGGTGGAATGTTAACTACTCTCCAGCTCTTCTCTATTTCTGTTCCTACTCTTCTACTCTCCCTCCCCCCTCACCCGTCCCTGTATCCATCAATCTCCCTTCCCCTGTTCCCTTTCTCTCTCGTCTCTCATCTCCCTCCACCTCCCTCCTATATCCTCTTCTCCCTAAGTCTGCCCCATTGCCATCCCTCTCTATCTCCCTCCTCTCTCTCTCTCTCTTCACATCTCTGATCCTTGTAGTCTAACATTAACCCTACGTACTAAGTACAAAATAAGGGATCAAGCATGATGATAGGACAACAGAACATACGTGGAGGAGAGGGACAGAGCGAGTCATGCATGGAGATTACCACTCGTGCTTGGAGGCAAATCAGTGTGAATTTGAAAGACACGAGGAAAACCATAATTAATCTACAGATGGAACTGAGTGCATCACAGGAGAAGATAAAAACCCGATTAATGCCCTCCTCGCCCAGGCAACCAACCTGGGCGAGGAGGTTTGCTGAAATGCTGAGGAAGAGCCCAGAAGCCATATCCACGCTTAAGGAAGTTGCAATGAAAGCAGTAACTTCACAGGAGGCAGCAAGATGCACGAGTCAGCTAATGAAACAACCTGTCCTCTTAAAAAGAACGTCACTTCTGGCCGTTTGCCCGTATGGCCGAATATGGACGTAATTTGAAAAGGAAAAAAAATGAATATAAATTTTGGATTTTTTTCTTCAACAACAGTAAGTTAAGGGCCCTCTGATAGGTTAGGTGGGCAGGAAATTGTCATAAAGTTTCAAAATGTTATGAAAAACGTTAATGGAAAGAATCCTTTTCTAAGCTTCCCGAGTAAGCCGGACGACTCAAATAGAAAACAGAACAGTACGTCACTTTTGTGAGTCGCTTTCATTTCAAATTACGTCCAAATTTGGCTATAGTGCGCATATGAGCGAAAAGTGACGTTATTTTTAAGAGGACGGGTTGAATGAAAAGGAGGCCCAGGCAAAATCTTAACCCTTCATCAAACTCCCCCACCTCCCTCCAAACCCATGGTAAATACCCCACAGGAGGATGAGCCGACTTAAGTAGCCCTGCCCATGGAATCCTACACCAGTGGGTAGTGTGTAATAATGTATATAGGAAAATGAGTTTCAAGGTTATGTACTCAAACATCGATGCGATTACTGGCCGAAAGGGTGCAGGAAGGAAACCCGGATGTAATTGGACTCATAGAAACAAAATTGTCAGGCGTCATAACAATTGCAGTGTTTCCGCAGGACTACAATGTAGTAAGGAAAGAGAGGAAAGGGAGAGGAGGAGGAGGAGTAGTGGCCTTGCTGATAAGGAAGGACTGGAGTTTTGAAGAGATGGAAATTCCGGGCTATATACTCAGAGACTATGTACATAACATGAACTAGAATAATAGGTGGACCTAAGTTAATAGTAGCAGTCATTTACAACCCTCCATTATATAGCAGAAGACCCAGATACAAGTTCGTTAAGAGCAACATGACAACCAATAATATGATAGAGAGCAGCAGCTTCAGTTGCCTGCAGGAATAGATCCAGACTCTTAATAATGAGCGACTTCAACCACTGAAAGATTGACTGGGAGAATGTGGAGTTACATAGGGGTGCAGATACATGGAGAGCTAAACCATTGGAAGTGGCAACAAGGATCGTTCTGAGGCAATATGGCAAGGGACCCACAAGAATGTGACGCAATGACAAACCAGCTAAACTCGACCTGATATTCACCTTGAATTAGTCAGAAATATGGGAAGTCAAATTTGAAGCCCTCATGGGAATGAGTCTACTTTGTATATATCTTGTGTAGCTTCCGGGGATCAATGGCTCCGCGACCCGGTCTTCGACCAGGCCAGGGAGGCTTGGCTGTTAAAGGTAGTTTAAGTGTAAGAGTAGTTAACAAATGGGATGCATTAGGCAGTGATGTGGTGGAGGCAGACTCAATACACAGTTTCAAATGTTGATTTGAAAGAGCCCAGTAGGCTCAGGAATCTGTACACCAGTTGATTTACAGATGAGAGGTGGACCAAAGAGCCACAGCTAAACCCCGGTAAGCACAACTACGTGAGTACGTACACGCACACGCACACGCGCACGCGCGCGCGCGCGCGCGCGCACACACACACACACACACACACACACACACACACACACACACACACACACACACACACACACACACACACACACACACACAGAAAGACTATCAGATATAGAGGTGACAGCAGAAGAGGTAATGAAACAGTTGAGAACATTGGATGCAACTAAAGCGGTTGGACCAGACAAAGTATCACCATGGATACTAAAAGAGGCAGCGCAGGGTCTCAGCGTGCCTCTGGCAATGATCTTTAATGAGTCACTTATGTCGGGAGAATTGCCCAGTTGCTGGAAGGAGGCAAATGTCGTACCGATTTTCAAGAAATGTGATAGGGAGGAGGCACTTAACTACAGACCCGTATCACTGACAAGCATCCCCTGCAAAATACTTGAAAGAATAATTAGGATTAGACTTATTGAGCACCTGGAGAGCATTAGGTTTGTAAACAAGCACCAACATGGGATCTGGACAGGGAAATCATGCCTAACAAACCTTTTAGAATTCTATGACAAAGTAACAAGGATAAGGCAGGACAGAGAAGGCTGGGCAGACTGCATATTTCTTGACTGCCAAAAGGCCTTTGATACAGTACCGCACATGAGACTGCTATACAAACTTGAGAGGCAGGCAGGAGTAAGCGGAAAGGCCCTAGCATGGGTGAGTAACTACCTAAAAGGAAGGAGGGTAATGGTAAGGGGCGAAAAGTCGGACTGGCGAACAGTAACGAGTGGAGTACCTCAAGGATCGGTGCTGGGCCCAATCCTCTTTCTAATTTACGCAAATGATATGTTTACAAGAGTGGAATCCTACATGTCAATGTTTGCGGATGACGCAAAATTAATGAGAAGAGTTGTGAAAGATGAGGATTGTTGGATCCTCCAAGAGGACTTAAACAGGTTGCAGAGATGGTCAGGGAAATGGCTACTGGAGTTCAACACCAGTAAATGTAAAGTTATGGAAATGGGATCAGGTGATAGACGACCAAAGGGACAGTACACAATGAAGGGGAACTGCCTACCTGTAACGATTCGAGAGTGAGACCTGGGAGTGGATGCGACACCTAATCTGACTCCTGAGGCACGTATAAATAGGATAACGACAGCAGCGTACTTTACACTGGCGAAAATTAGAACTTCATCCAGAAACCTAAGTGAGGAGGCTTTTAGGGCGCTTCACACTGCCTACATGAGACCAGTCTTAGAGTATGCCGCGCCATCATGGAGCCCCCACCTGAAGAAACACAAGGAAACTGGAGAAGGTTCAAAGGTTTGCGACGAGGCTTGTCCCAGAGTTACGAGGCATGGGATATGAAGAATGTCTGAGGCAACTGAACCTTACGACACTAGAGAAAAGAAGGGAGAGAGAAGATATGATAGGAACATAAAATACTCAGGGGAATTGACAAAGTGGAAATAGATGAAATGTTCACACGTAATAATAACAGAACGAGGGAACATGGGTAGAAACTGGACACTCAGATGAATCACAGAGATGTTAGGAAGTTTTCTTTTAGCGTGAGAGTAGTGGAAAATGGAATGCACTTGGGGAACAGGTTGTGGAAGCAAACTCTATTCATACTTTTAAAATTAGGTATGACAGGGAAATGGGACAGGAGTCATTGCTGTAAACAACCGATGGCTGGAAAGGCGGGATCCAAGAGCCAATGCTCGTTCCTGCAAACACAAATAGGTGAGTACACACTCATACGCATACACACGCACGCACATAACAGCACGCTACAAAAGTTGGAGCAACAGGCAGGAGTAAAGGGTAAGGTGCACCAGTGGGTAAGGGAGCAACTCGTTCTCGCACTTTCGTATAGTCAATATTGACTTATTAAATACGTGCATATGTGACATACTAAACATACTAGTTTTCCTTGAAAAGCTTCATAGAAAACACCGACCTTACCTAACCTTCTTAGTATGTTAAGATAAGCATCTTATTGCTTCGTAATTACAATTATTACTTAACCTATTATAGGTATAGGTTAAGTAATAATTGTAATTACGAAGCAATAAGATGCTTATCTTAACATAAGCATAAGATAAGCGTCTTATTGCTTCGTAATTACAATTATTACTTAACCTATTATAGGTATAGGTTAAATAATAATTGTAATTACGAAGCAATAAGAGGCTTATCTTAACATAAGCATAAGATAAGCATCTTATTGCTTCGTAATTACAATTATTACTTAACCTATTATAGGTATAGGTTAAGTAATAATTGTAATTACGAAGCAATAAGATGCTTATCTTAACATACTAAGAAGGTTAGGTAAGGTCGGTGTTTTCTATGAAACTTTTCAAGGTAAACTAGTATGTTTAGTATGTCACATATGCACGTATTTAATAAGTCAATATTGACTGTAAGAAAGTGCGAGAACGGGTTGAAGGGAGTATCGAAGCAACAGGAAACAGCGAGTAACGGTGAGGGGAGGGGGAGACATCAGAGTGGCGAGATGTCACCAGCGGGGTTCCACAGGGCTCTGTACTTGGACCCATCCAGTTTCTAATCGATTTAAACAACCTTCCAGAGGGTATAGACTCATTCCTCTCAATGTTTGCTGATGCAAAAATTTAGAAGAATCAAGACAGATGAACTTAAACAGGGACTACAGGACGACCTGGCCAAACTGGTGGAATGGTCTAGAAATTGGCTACTTAAGTTCAACTCAGGAAAGTGTAAAGTAATGAAATTAGGCGAAGGGAGCAGAAAGCAGAACACAATGTACCATCTGGGAGGTGATATCCTGCAAGAGTCAAATAGCAAGGAAGATCTGGGGGTTGATATGACACCGAACCTGTCCCCAAAGGCCCACATCAAAAGAATATCATCAGCGGCATATGCTTGACTGGCCAACATATGAATTGTCTTTAGAAACTTGTGTAAGGAATCGTTCATGACCTTATACCACTTACGTAAGACCAATCCTAGAGTATGCAGCTCCTGCCTGGAGTTCATACCAAGTTAAACACAAGACAAAGTTAGAGAAGATTCAGAGGTATGCCACCAAACTAGTCCCGGAACTGAGAGGTATGAGCAACGAGGAAAAGCTAAAGGAGCTGAATCTCACATCCCTGTAAAACAGAAGAGTAAGGGGAAGACATGATAACCACCTACAAAATTCTCAGGGGAATTGAATGGGTGGACAAACTCTTTAGCACGGGTGAAACACGAACAAGGGAACACAGGTGGAAACTTAGTACCCAAATGAGCCACAGAGACGTTAGAAAGATTTTTTTCAGTGTTAGAGTAATTAACAAATGGAATGCAGTAAGTACTGATGTGGTGGAGGCTGACTCCATACACAGTTTCAAATGTAGATATAATAGAGCTCAGTAGGCTCAAGAATCTGTACACCAGATCCTTGACTGTTGAGAGGCGAGACCAATGAGCCCGAGCTGAACCCCTGCAGGGACAAATAGGTGAGTACACACATCCGACCAAAGAGCCAGAGCTCAACCCCCTCAAGCACAATTAGGTGAGCAACCCGTTCTCGCACTTGCTTAAAGTCAATATTGGCTTATTTAATAAGTGCATATGTGACATACGAATTGATTGTGAATATTTTAGTTTACCTTGAAAAACTTCATAGAAAACACCGACCTCACCTAACCTTAGTATGTTAAGATAAGCATCTTATTGCTTCTTATTTACAATTGTTACTTTACCTATCAACGGTATAGGTTAAGTAATAATTGTAATTAAGAAGCAATAAGATGCTTATCTTAACATACTAAGAAGGTTGGGTGAGGTCGGGGTTTTCTATGAAGCTTTTCAAGGTAAACTAAAATATTCACAATCAATTAGTATGTCACATATGCACTTATTAAATAAGCCAATATTGACCATAAGCAAGTACGAGAACGGGTTGAGGTGAGTATACACTCACACGGACAGTCACACACACACACACACACCTATTATAGACCTACAAAACAACAACTTTGTTTCATTACCATCATTGAGGCAAACATCCCACCCAATGGAATGTGATGCTTCCACGAAAGCCCAGTCAGGAAGGGTAGGGAATTATCAGGGGAAAAAGCCAAACCACAACGACTATATAGCACTTGGAAGGGATTTGGGATGGGTCGGGGGTGGGCAGGAATTGCGCCCAACCTCTCGGACTGTCGGGAATTGAACGCCGACCTGTATGAAGCGAGACCGTCCAGCCCAAGTGGTTGGGCGGTTTACGAATTACCTCCATGCACTCTGGGTGTGGTCCACAGGTTGTAGGACCACACCCAGTGTTCATGGGGGCCCATGTGTGAAACTCTCTGAGATTCAGAGTAAGCCTCAGGCTTAGAGGATTCACTGGAATCCCAGGTTGCATTGCTTTCGATCATGTCGTGGTGTAGTTACCGAGGGCGTGTGCTTGAGGGTAACAAGTGTTCAGGTTGGAATCCTCCTAATAGGCTCCTACTGATCTTCTCTTATATAAGCATACTCATTTATATTAATAATACCGACTGCTGATTACTTTGGTAAAATTTTGCCGATTTTTTTGAAAGAAGATAGTAATAAAATATTCGGCAGCGTGTGACCTGTGCTCTTACCACCTAGAATGTAGTAGTGGTGATTAATGACTGCATCCTTCTAACTCATTAAGCAGGTAGAAAACATGTAGGCCAAGCTGCAGAAGATCAGTGGGAGGGAAAATGAGATCACTGGAGCCGAACATGGGTTAGACGCTATTATAATTATGTACCCTCTATATTAAACTAATGAAAGATATATCCAAATAACATATTAATGACTAGTGATTCTTTTTCATCATTTTGATGAATATTTGTTATACAATTCAGGTGGCCCCGAAGATGGAACTGGAGATCTTGTGAGATGACATTTAGTCAGAGAGACGGAGGAATGTTGCTACTTAGTATACATTACATTCAGACCTTCAGGGAGTGGGAGGAAAGAGTCCAGGTAACCATAGAAGCGACAGGTAAGAGCCTTCATATGTGTAAGGAAAGGGTTATTAGAAGATGTAGGTCACCTATATGTATATTTATAAAGCAGGGTAAAATATTTTAAGATAATTAACCTCATCTTCTCTAACCAAACTAATTCCATATAATTAAAAACAAAAGTTATTTAAACGACAAAACATCTGACCTTCACTTGCCAAAAGCTGCTGTAGAATATAAGCCTGCATTTACGTACAGGACAAGCAAGATGCAGGATGCAGGAAATCCCCGTCCTCCAATCATAAGGAGGATATCCACACAAACATACAGGCTGTCTCAGGTACTTTATACTCTGGCGACTCCATACTTGTTATGTTCTTTAATCCTAAATCTCTGATTGAATTTGTCGATATATGTCTAAGGTCACAGGCACCGAGTGAGAGGTCATCGTTGGATGTAAATTCGCTGTTCACTAACGTGTCCGTTCATGAGACAAACAAAATGATGACAGAAATACTTTGTCGGGTTGCATTTGTACTTCTTTAGACACCTCTGTGAGCATACATAGGTATGCTCGAAGTATTTGCCAAAGAAGCTCTGGTTGCTATGCGTACAAATTGAAGAAGTCGCAATGGGTGCCCTCCTCGGTTCGATGTTGCTATTTTTTCATGGGTATCATTGAGGGAATGTTCCTCGTTGACCAGTACCTTAAATCTGATGCTTACTGTCAGTATACTGCCAGGGACCTGACATGAAACGTTGCAATGGTAAAGGAAACCTTCGAGCAAAGCTTTATGCTTAGTTTCACTTACAAGATCTAAAGTAAAGGTAAGTCTCCCTTCCTAGATGTGACAGTCTATGTAGGAAGTGTGAGGAATAGTAGCCTTCGCATTTCAGTCTTACCTGAGAAAACTTACATAGGAATGTGGCTTAATGGTAGTAGAAAATGCCCTGTTGGTACAAGTATTGTCGATGCACACTCCTACACGGCTCCTGTTGGAAATAGGTTGACGAGGACTTTGTAGAGAACGACCGGAACTTGTAAAATACGAATGCGTCAATGTTTATGTAGATGTGATAATTAAAGAGATGGTGAACGTCCATGTTATCTCTGATGAAGAGGTCAACACTGAACACTCTGTCCCTCATATAAACTTCTTTGCATCTGCCCACAAGACTTCGGAATGAGTCTAATAGCAGATAAAGTTCCTTCTTGAAAACTTGGAAGCTTCTGTTCAACTCTTCACCTACTTCCTTATGGTTCTCAGTGTGTATCGCTTCCCTTTTGTGGAGTCTGATCACCTGAACTTTCTGTCATCTTCCTCATGTAAATTTAGAGTAGTTTGGCTGGAACATAGCCTTGTGATTGGCGTACTGCTTCTAAACCCCTTTGTTATTTTCTGTTCAGTCTCGGTGTCCTCAGTGATTAGTCGTCACCAAGGCATAGATCACCTGCCTACGGAGCAAGCTCATCTTGAACTCTTCATAGCTCGGCTAACTCTTGTCGTCAGGAACACACATTCTCTAGTCATCCTTGGCTCGCTACACCTTAAGTATACTAGGTTGACTCATTTAACTTTAACTCAATAGTAATACTTAAATTTATAATATAGATCATATATTGAGTATTTGTCAACTAACTACTCACGTCCTGTCACCTCATCTTCCCTCTGGTCTAATGTTGATCTTCCCTCTCACTCATAGTCACGACTTAACAAAAGTCCAGGACAGACTGAAACGTCGTCATTTTCATTTAATTTCAAATGTGGGTTTCGTTATTTGTTTCAGCAATGTTACTGTGACTCGTTCCCTTCATAGTATTATTATTATTATTATGGATACACACCCCTCAAGACCTCCCACCAGTGTACTTGGTCAACATAGACAAAGAAAGGAAAGTCACTGAACAAATTGATTCGAATAAACACTACCATATGTTGGTTCCAGGAGGATCAGAGGTATGTCAACTTCTGATCCTCTCCTCTGGGAATTCGACTCAACTCAAACCTAGGATTTACATTTCTTGTGGCCCTAACCTTTGTTATGAACGAAAAGATAACACGTGTCCAAAGATTTACAAGAATAAAAGAACTCTTGTATACATAAATTAAACAAAATATTAAATGTTTAGTTGTACATCCTGGCTACGTATATCCATTAATTTTGATCTTGTATATTTTTGTTTGGTACATAATTCTGAAATTATTAGTACACACATGTAATATTTATATGTTTAATAATAGAGATGTAGATTGATTTGTTGTAACGACTAGACACCACTGTATGTAAATTGTTGTACCTAACTATATTTTGCATATAATATTGAATATTATTCAACCTGTTCTAGTACGTTGCATTTTGACGTACACTTTACCTATTAACAAAAACTGATGTACAAGAAAAAAAGGTAAAGGCTCGCGAAATTGACATAATGTCCCGTGTTATGTCCATGGCTCCTCTGATAAATTAGGCTAAGTCACTTTAATACGACAGTTTCTTGACGTTGGGAACGCTGGCGAGAACCGGCTGTAATATTGTATGATCCTGCAGACTGTATATCACAGGTTAACTCCCCTTTATTATCTTGGCATGTCCTTGCTTCTTGAGTGTTGTTTTTCATATTAGTAAATTGATGCTATCATGTTTGCCTTTAATATATTTTAATGCAACCACGTGTTGCCTCTCACTGTCTCTCACTGTCTCTCACTGTCTCTCACTGTCTCTCACTGTCTCTCACTGCCTCTCACTGCCTCTCCAGGAGTGTAGAAGGAAGTGAAGGTGATACGTCCACCCGCCAGTGACAGTGAGGTTGCCATTTACTCATTCTTGACTTTTATACATCAATGAATTAATTGGGGGATTCGTTGACTTAAGATTAAGGAGTGCTTGCTAGAACGAGTGCATCCTTCTGTGTATGTTATATTCACCTGGCATGTATAGTAGATAGTAGTATACGGTTATAGGAATATTGTGTGGACTATAACATGGTAGTAATAGCATAAGGGTAATAACATAGGGGTAATAATTGAAAGGCAATTATCATTTATTCAAAAAAAAATTAATAATAAATCTTCGAATTATTCACATTGCTCACAGTACACCCATTTTTGCGCTCACATCTGGCATATCTCTTTGTCATTGTTCCCCTAAACAGAAATTACAAATACATTGGGCAAATACCCATGAAACAATATTTATGATTAATATACACACTGACTATACAAAGTATACACAAAACCACATACATATGGTGGCTGGTCAAACTTCAGTGATCATAGTTTCACCTGTCTGGATTCTATAAGGCTCTCATGGGCATTAATAATAAACATGTCAATATTCTTATTAATGTTTATAAAACAATATTATTAGCCACTTGTAACAACTGATGCAAAAATATACCTATTCTCACGTATCAATGTTTCTTATATAAATCGTGTTTAAATCAATGACACGACCCGACAACTCTTTAATGCTGAACTGGCTAGTTGTTCCTTCAGTGGCCTGGGGAATCCTGGGAGTCCCGCCAGTCACTTGCGCCCTGAGCTGGGGTGTGGAACCTCCTCTAACCAGTCCTCACACTAATAATACTCGCTCATTAATTTTCCAAGTTAAATTCTAAGGTACTATATATTCACTGTTCAAAATGTTCTTTGTTCTCTCTGGAATGGGTTTTGATCCACTGTTGATCCTGGTGTGTATAAGTGTGCTTGTTTGTGTGTACTCACCTAGTTGTACTCGCCTATTTGTGCTTGCGGGGGTTGAGCTGTGGCTCTTTGGTCCCGCCTCTCAGCTGTCAATCAACTGGTGACCAGATTCTTGAGATTGTTGAGCTCTATCATATCTACATCTGAAACTGTGTACGGAGTCTGACCCCCACCACATCAATGTCAAATGCATCACATTTGGTTCTACTCTGACACTGAAAAAAATCTAATGTCCCTGTTGCTCATTTGGGTACCAAGTTTCCACCTGTGTCCCGTTGTTCGTGTTCCACATATGCCAAATTAGTTTGTCTTTGTCCCCTCTGTCAGTTCTTCTGAGAATTTTGTAGGGGGTGATCATGTCTCCCCTTACGCTTCTATCTTCCAGAGACGTGAGATTTAGCTCCCGTAGCCTTTCCCCATAACTCATACCTCTCAGTTCTGGGACTAGTCTTGTGGTATTCCCCTTGAATCTTCACAAACTTTCTCTTGTGTTTAACTTGGTATGGACTCCAGGCTGAGTGTATTCACCTAGTTGTTCTTGCGGGGGGTTGAACTGTTATTTCGGCCCGCCTCTCAATCTCAACTGTCAATCAGTCAATTGTTACTTTTTTTTACGCACACACACACACACACACGCACCCAGGAAGCAGCCCGTAACAGCTGTCTAACTCCCAGGTACCTA
Source organism: Procambarus clarkii (assembly GCF_040958095.1). NCBI lineage: Eukaryota > Metazoa > Arthropoda > Malacostraca > Decapoda > Cambaridae > Procambarus > Procambarus clarkii. Next base: position 19,630,150 of record NC_091188.1, read on the forward strand.
TTTAATGCTAAGTAACAGAGACATCAGGATGAAAGAAACTCTGCCCCTTTTTCTCTGCAGGCTCCGGGAATCGAACCCGGACCACAGGATTACGAGTCCCGTGCGCTGTTCACTCAGCTACCAGACCCCTGTGTGTGGGGTGTGTATTCAACTAGCATTCACCTAGTTGTGCTTGCGGGTACTTTCGGCCCGCCTCTCAACTGTCAATCAATCAACTGTTACAAACTACTAACTAATTCCACCCCCCCCCCCACACACACACACACCCAGGAAGCAGCCCGTAACAGCTGTCTAACTCCCAGGTACCTATTTACTGCTAGGTAGCAGGGGCATTAGAGTGAAAGAAACTCTGCCCATTTGTGTTTCTCGCTGGCGTCGGAATCGAACCTCGGTCAACAGGATTACGTGTACAGCGTGATGTCCACTCAGCCATCACGCCCCCTGTGTGTGTGTGTGTGTGTGTGTGTGTGTGTGTGTGTGTGTGTGTGTGTGTGTGTGTGTGTGTGTGTGTGTGTGTGTGTCCATTTCTCTTTCTCTCTCTCAACTTCTATATCTTTTGAGTTTCCTTAGGCGCATTTTATTCTGGAAGCTAGTAAAAGGCGCCATACTCCAGGACTGGGTTCGCATTGGCGATCTACAGTGATTTGAACGACGCCTTAGTTTACTGTAAACTGTTCTGAAGCTCACCAATGTAGAATATGCTGCTGATGTTATCCTATGAGCTTTCAGAGTTAGACTTACTGTCATATCACTCCTAGATCTTTGTTGTAAAAGGAATGTCCCATTTCCTGTTTCCACTACATTGTACTTACATATATTGAGATATAAAAGTCATTTCTCAAACCAACTCTGCAGGTTGTCTAGAAAGGGTTTGTGGAGTATTGACAGTCCTCAGCTGTCCCGACTCTTTTCGATAGTTTGTCAATAAGTCGCAAGATATTCACTCAAACATTTCAGTGCGTTTGCCCTCACACATGCCTACCTCTCCACTCAAGTTTAAACGCTCTATTCCTAAATGTTTGCCCATTTATAGCCCGGTTACTTTACACAAACTTTCAGTCAATTATTTACCTTGGTCACAATAATTGTGTAACATGTATTATGTCTAAATATATATATGATGCGTACTCAAGATTTTGAATTAGATTTCGCAGTTATATTTATCAGAGATTTTAATATCATAACAGTTGTCAAATTCAGAACCAGAAACTATTTTCGTAACCACTTATACAATAATTTATATAATATCAACTTATATAATAACTTATACAATAACAACTTATACAATAACAACTTATACAATAACAACTTATACAATAATAACTTACACAATACCGGGTGATCTAAGCAGGTATGTAGCTTAACAATTTCACTGTTGATATATTTGGGAAAAATGCACAGCAGTTTGCAATTAGAGCAGTAAGATAGATATTAACGCACACATCGCAAAAATGGGATGATGAAAAAATAATTAAATGAACTCATAACATCTAATCATTCCATGAAGGTACATCAACTTTCTCACACCCTCAGTATTCTCCTTTAACAGATTCTGAAGTCATCCAGAGTCCTTATATATCACTCCAAACACGCAGAACATCCTCCATTGATTTGACTTTAATAGAACTCAAAATACATTTGAAGGCAAGTGGACTTCTCAGGAGAATGTGCCAAGCCACTATTACTATGTAGCACTTTTAAGGCTCAGGATTTGGGATGGGACGGGGGGAGGAGGGCAGATAGTGCCCAACCACTAGAACAGTCAGAGATTGAACGCCGACCTGCATGAAGCAAGACCGTCGCTCTACAATTCAGCCCAAGTGGTTGGGGTGGAGCCTTCTGTTTGTGACAGTAGCTCCTTTTGTCCAACCACTTGGGCTGGACGGGAGAGACGGTCTCGCTTCATGCAAGTCGACGTTCAATCCCCGACTGTTCTAATGGTTGGGCACCATTCCTTTCCACCGTTCCATCCCAAATCCATATCCTGATCCTTTCCCAATGCTATATAGTCGTAACGGCTTGGCGCTTTATTACCTGGTTACCTGGTTGATGGGGTTCTGGGAGTTCGTCTACTCCCCAAGCCCGGCCCGAGGCCAGGCTCGACTTGTGAGAGTTTGGTCCACCAGGCTGTTGCTTGGAGCGGCCCGCAGGCCCACATACCCACCACAGCCCGGTTGGTCCGGCACTCCTTGGAGGAATAAATCTAGTTTCCTCTTGAAAATGTCCACGGTTGTTCCGGCAATATTTCTTATGCTTGCTGGGAGGACGTTGAACAACCGCGGACCAAGGGTGCTTTCCCTTGACAATTCCCTTCATAACTTCAAATATCCTGATAGAGTTCTTCCTGCTTTTTCCGGTGACAGTTTTAATCTGTTCTGCGTACCTGCGGCATCATTACACTCATTAAGTTGTATCTCCTAAAAATTAAGCTAATATTTCTGTAATATATATTTCTAATATTTCTGGAAATCAGGCCTGGGTATATCCTGGGCCAGCTGTTCCGTGGAAGGAATAGTATAACACAGAGATCCACCCATCCCGTCCACTAACAGGTGGTGTTTTTGCGTTATGGTAACTAACGTTACAAATATTACCTTCCATGAAAGTAAACACTCTTTCTTGATATCTATGCATCGGGCTTCCTGGGTTAAGTGGGTTGCTTGGGCTAGGAATTATTTACAGGAATAAACTAGCACGTGTGTGATTAAATAAAGAATAGTTTAGAGAAAACAATGAAAAGTATAAACACTATGTCAGTGCAAGTTGTCTATAATGTAGGAAAAAAGTTCTTTAAGGTAAATTACACTGCCAAAGAGAAGATGGAACGAGACAGAGAAGTGAGAGGAAGCGAAGGAGGAAACTGTAAAAAAAGAGTATGATAATTTAGAAGAGGATAATGCAAATTGAAGTGGTGGAGGGGTGACGAGAGGCTAAGTTCACTGAGGGAATTCAGTAATTCAGGAAAAATGGTAAAACAAGAGATAAAGCAAGGGAGGGATACTGAAGTAAAGGAATAGAGGTGTGTGAAGGAGATCATTAAATACACATATTGAACTTGAGGAAAATTATAGCAGCATTATGAGAGAAAGTCACATATAAAAAGAAAACAAGATGAAAAGGGTTGATGAATATTAGGCTGAGGAGTCAGAACAGGACAAAGAACACGCACATTGAGACGCCTGAAAAGTTACGTCAACGGAACTAAATAATCATTCATTTATAAATTAATAGCATTATAAAAATCCTGTTTCATAACAACGAATTGTTATCAAAATCTCTAAATATTTACTTATAAGTTCCTATAGCGTTTCTGCTCCTAATACAATGACTATTATGAGTATTTGACTTAGTAAACGCGAGTAGCACACACACCAGCGAGACGACGACTACATAAACCAATTATTCGTTCGATTAAATTCTGATCTGTTAACATAGTGCTTTTTTCTGCAGTCCACAACAACTTTAAAAGTCGTGTTTCAATAAATATTTTTAGTAAATGCTTTTATTATTATTATTATTATTATTATTATTATTATTATTATTATTATTAATATATCGCAGATGTAGAGTTTTGAAGTCTGTTTAATTGTCTGCCTTAAAATACAGTGAGTGTTCAGTGAACTGGCCAGTGTTACAGTGAGTGTTCTAATGTTTCAGTAAACTGGCCAGTGTTACAGTGAGTGTTCTAGTGTTTCAGTAAACTGGCCAGTGTTACAGTGAGTGTTCTAATGTTTCAGTAAACTGGCCAGTGTTACAGTGAGTGTTCTAGTGTTTCAGTGAGCTGCTCACTGTTAAAATGAATTAGTGTTCTAGTGTTTCAATGAACTGCCCAGTGTTACAGCGAGTGCCTAGTGTGACAGTGATCTACCTAGTGTTACAGTGAGCTTTCTAGTGTGACAGTGATCTACCTAGTGTGAGAATGAGCTGCCTTGAGTTACAGTAATGCAATTAACCACCTAGAGAGCTACAGTACTTTTCCTAAAGTTTCTGTGAGCTTCCTCTAATAAGCTGCCAAGAGGGTTTCAATGAGTCTGTTACAATATGCTTCCTTACGAAGATTATTACAGAGAGCAGCCTTGTTTTAGACCGAGGTGCCTGGTTTCAGTGAGCTGCCTACACTAGAGTGTTAATGTTGTAATTTGTGGCGTAGCGTTACAGCGAGCTGCCTAGTTGGTTACAGAAAGATGAGACGAGGATATGTTAAGATAATATGTGTGAGTGATGATGAGAAGCGAATTTTTATACTTAACTATATCAAGGTTTGTGGAATTTTGTATCTTGGAAGAACTTTTATTAAATTAAGCTTTGAAGGAGAGCGAGGGCTGACAAAACATGTGTTACTTACACATTGTGACAGAAAATGACTAGGCAATGTACGCTGTAACATGTTATTGAAGTCTATATCTTACACCTGTGTTAATGGATTTGTTTTCATTTTAGTAGCATTTTATGGCGAGACTATGCAAATGGCGAATATGTAAAAGAAATCACTTTATTTAGGCGCCTCTGACGCTACTCTCACAGACTCCTCCATCACCCTTATCTGTCAAATACCATCTCCCGGCCTCTTGTCTCCTGAGACCCTCTCCACTCCTCCACCAGGCTGTCTCCTCACCTCTTCTCTCTTCTCACCTAAACCTTCGCGCCTCCCCCCCCCCCCCCCCGTGTAGCTTGTAACTAGAGAGGGAGCGCCAAGGGAGCCTCCCCCTGGCCACTCTAAGCTGTCGTCCCAGTGGGAACAGCTGTGCTGAACTTGGTGTATATCTTCTACTCTCTGTTCCTCCCCTTAAAATGTGTCTAAGTGCTCCAGTAGCGTGGACGGACTCAACACCCCCATCATCCTGGATTAAGGCTGTTGGTACTCGTTCACGTCACCAAGAATAACTTAGGAAAACATCTTCTCCTTCAGCTGCCACCAGCATGTCTTACTGTTTCCATCAAGAAATGGTTTCATTCGCGATTGCTGAGGTCGCCGGCAGTTAGAACTGCGATCTCCCAGCCCAACAGGAGTGAGCGGTGTCACGAGTGTGGCCTGTGAATAATATCTACATCACTCTCCCTCTCATGTGTGATACTGTTAGGAACAGGAGAAAGTAATATCATGTGTAACTGTTGAGAACAAGAGAAAGTAATATCATATGTAACTGTTAAGAACAAGAGAAAGTAATATGTGTTACTGTTAAGAACAGGAGAAAGTAATATCATGTGTTACTGTTAAGAACAGGAGAAAGTAATATCATGTGTAATTGCTGATAACAGGAGAAAGTAATATCATGTGTTACTGTTAAGAACAGGAGAAAGTAATATCATGTATTACTGTTGAGAACAAGGGAAAGTAGTAGCCAAGGCGCACAAATAAAATTTATCAAATTCCTGGAACTGTAATCGACGAGACCTCTCCACATAAAGTCAGAGACTGCACTGGTTTCTCGCCAACTGGGGAGCACCACTCAGGGGCCTACCACCGATCACGTGACCTCAAGTCCCCACCATTGGCTAATTTCCCATACTCACAAATAATAATCTCATTCCTTCACATCCGGGAAATCCAGTGTCGTCGCTTCTCCCAAAACTTGGCGCAAATTCTATAAGCAGAAGGGCCTGACGCTTGCCATGTTGGATCACGAACTTGGCTGCTCAATCTTGCCTAAACATTTACATGTAAAGAAAATCTATTTTTTGGGTTTTATGCATTGTCACAAACATCCTTAACATGACCCTTGGGCTTTCTTACATGTGTACAGGTGTGAGTATGACTCTCGATAGGCGGGGGAAGGTTCAATAGGGCGACGGTCACTGTAACAGGTAGCACCTAACGCAAATGGAAGAAAGAATCAAAGTCAGAGAGAATATATCAGGCTGGAGAGGGGTCGAAAGCAGCGTTCCGCAGGGTTGTGTTCTAGGACCATTACATGTCGATGTTTGCGCCTGACTCAAACTTAATGAGGTAAGAATGGAGGAGGACTGTTGGGTGTTGCGAGCTCATCTTGACAAACTTCAGGAGTGTGCAGATATATGTCTGCCTGAAATTCATTCCAAAGGAGAGGAGAGACATGTATTTCAGTACAGCATAAGAAGAAGGCAATTGCAAGAAAGATAAAGATAAAAATACCCGAGAGTAGACATAATCTTAACAATAGCACCAGTAGTTCATGTTTACAAAATACATCAGCTGTCGGAAAACCCGACACCATTTACTAACATTTAATACAATATGTAGATAATATTGCTCCATTTGTGTAAATAACAAATTAACCCTATGAATAGTGTTTACTCACACATAGAAAATGAAGCACCGTGGAAATGTCGTCAATAGAAAATGGGATATCATTGTCACATGTCGTTATTAGATTCACGAGCTATATTATTGGGAAACATTCTTAATACAGCAATCATTGGACTGCAAACATCAAAAAACATTTCCCTTTAGGTATTATGTTGTGGGGCCCTCTCAACCTCGTGGCCCCAACCCAGGGAACCAGTGGATATTCTCTTGCAAGTCTGTGTCAGGTTCGGTTAAAGGCAGTGTGTCCTGTGGAGGCAGGAATGTACTAGATGATCCTTAAGTGACTTTCCTCGTCTCCAGGCCAACATTGGAGGTGTTTGGGCAAACCTAGGCCAAGAAGAGTGGTCCCCATAGGTGTTTCTCAGCCAGGTCCAGATGTCAGTCAGGGCATTATGGAGAGGGCTTGCTAGGCCGTTAAAATACAGCGATGGAAGGATCCATCTCGACTGAGGGTCTGGAGTGGGGGCCTGTATGAGGAGCTCTGATCTCGTCTTCAGGTCTAGTTTGTTTTTAGCCGTTGCTATTACTCGTTCTGGGTATCCTCTGGCTTAGAACATGTCCCAGACGTCTAGAAGTTGAGTAGCAAGTGTGTCTTCAAGGCTGTTTATCCTCTTCAAACGTAGACCTAAGGAGTAGGGTAGGGAGTTCTTCAAGGAGAAGGGGTGACTGGAGTCGTATCGTAGATACGTGTGTAGGTTCGTGGGCTTGTAGTAGGCTCTCGTGTGAAGGAGCCTGTCCTCACTGCCAATGAACACTGTAGTATCCAGGAAGTTTATCATTTTAATTATCAGTACCAAAATCGAATATATGTAGGCCCTCTAACCACTTTTGACATCTGGACAAGAGAGCCAGGATGCGAGAGGGAGGAAGGGCCACATATATAGTTGGCTATTAATTTTAACATCAGTCGCTGGGGCAAATCTAGCTCCGATAATTCTCCCTTGGACAGCTGTGTTATGGGAGTAGGTCTTCCGTTACCAACACGCAACTACGTCTACTATCAAGGGAGGTGTCATTTCCGATTCCTATATTATCTAGCTTATTAGAGGCCTTTAATATTTAGATTTAGGATATTTTCCGGTTAGGACACGAGATGGCAACAAAACCAAGGGAAATATTCCTTGGTCCTTATCTCATAACATACCAATATTCCCTCTGATATAGCTGTCATAATAGGATTGATTACTGCTATTATTTGTGAGTGCCCTTTAATAGGTAGAACAGAAGAGGAAGAAGAATTAACATTAGTTACCTAGTATACCAGTACATGGTGTTGATGACAGCCTCAACCACGAGGATTATTTGGTGTGATCATCCCTGTTCATAACTAGTGGACCAGGACCACTATATACTAGATAAGCTATAGTTGTGCTAATTTCAATCAATAACATATGTAGTCTAATACTGTAGTGAATGTCTACTAATCAATAATTTATATTGTTGACTACATATAAACCATAAACCCTCCAGAATGTGTAAGGAAGCAATTTGTGAGACATTTAAGGAAATACAGTCTACGTTAACGATCACAGATTGTTATCAAAATAAATATGAATGAACATAAAATACAAAGTTATATATAAATTAATATAAATTAAATAAATATAAATCTCACAGGTCAATTCCCCACTTCAGCAGCATATGGGAAGTTAGCAAACATAAGAACATAATTTAAGAATCTAACGAAGGAAACTTTCAAATCCATATACACTGCCTATGTGAGACCATTACTTTACTATGCAGCACCAGCTTGAAACCCTTGTGAAGCATTAAAAGAAACTTTAGAAAATTCTGGTTGAGAGAACTCTCCTTCACGACCTTAGAGAAGAGAAGAGAAGAGGGGATATAATAAATACATCCAAGATCATAAGGGGAATAGACAAAGTGAACAAAGGAAGCCACTTTAAATTAAGAGGAGGAACGTCAATGAGGCATCAGTGGAAACAGGAAACACAATTGAGTTACAGAGATGAGAAGTTCTCGTACCTGGTACGAGTGGAAAGTAACTGGAATGCATGAAGGGAAGAGGTTGTTGAAGCCAATTCGTGTTGAATGAGACAACTTCGTGGCCTAGTTGTCTCGGGCGTGTGCGTGGGCATTACTAGCGCATAGGTTCGAATCCTCATCACAGCTCCAACGGGTTTTCTCGAATATATTATTAAAACTGGTAAAATATTTAAAATTCTTCCATTCAGGATTTTTATTTAAAATCTTTGCACTGCATCCATATTTCGCTTCTAAAACATAAATGACACGTGAGACTAATATATAAGCTGTGTAATGTGAAGACAGCTGATAATAAACAGCTGCACTTCAATGACCCTGCAATTCTCCATATTTAAATTATTTTATGTAAGAACCAACGACCTACTTTCAGTATATAATAATTTATTGTAAATTCACTGATGTTGTAATCGAAAAGAATCGCAACTAGTTTTCACTATAATTATAAGGTGTACAGGTCAGATGTAATTGTTTATGTAAGATTCTCAGTTGAGGTCTGACTTTTACCTTCTATGCCCTCTGTAATCCTGTTTGGCGCTAATGCTCACAGGAGGAATATTGGGGTGCATAATAAACTAGCCGCCCTCGGCACCAACAATCAAAATCGGTCACATGTTTGGTGCATTTGGGAGATAATCCTTTTGAGAGTGTTGTCAGGGTGAAATGATTCTATCATCTTGGAAATATAAAGACTCACGTATTGGTACACTCAGATGATAAACATTTTGAATGTTCCAAAAGTGGAAAAAATCAATCATGGAAATATGCGCACTCCAGTGTTGGTGGGTATGAATGACATACCATTTGAGTGTGCTGTGTGGGTGTGACGGGGGGGAGGGGGGGATGGTTCAGCCATTACGGAAATATGAAGACTCGAATATGGGTGTATATGGACGATAAACGTTGTGAGTATTCCCAATGGAGAAACAATTTAGTCATCTTGGAAATATGAAGAGTAACATGTTGGTGCATATCGGTGATTACCATTGTGAGCGCTGTGTGAGGAAAATGGTTCAGTCTTCTTGGAAATATGAAGGACGAAGGAAATGAGCATTGATATATGTGCAGCATATTTTGTTTTGCTTTAGTCAAATACAAAAACAAGTGTTCACCAAAACAGTGCTCAACCGCGTCGTGGAAGTTCAAATGCACATCAGGAACCATGGTCAGCAGCAACATTGGCAGAGGAAAGACAGAGGCTAGAACCGCATTGCCACATTTTTTTTATAAACTACTAGATATACTGTTAAATTTGCTGTGAACACCCAGATGGCATTGTTAAGAACATAAAATAGACTATTGAAAATGCAGACACACAAACTAAAACTATGCACTGGAGACTACAGCTGAAATAAGTGTGTGCTGCATTAATAAAGTTTCAGTAAGACGACTGCACATTGGGTGAATGCATCTATATGTGGTTTGACCTACGAGAAGGAACCTACTGTGCTTATAATTAAAAATGATTTACTGGGAAGAGATTTCAACAGTGTAAGCCACCACACTTACAACTCCAATTTGCATTTCAAGCACATCTCAAGTATAAAGGAAGAAAAGTGTCTAGCGAGCAACATAAACTGCTGCTGACTAGGTATCCAAGATAAACACGTTTATCCACTTTCAAGTACAGGTACTGTTATCTATAAATCTGTTGTGTATTACAGTAAGGTACTATTGATAAGTACTGTAACATTAGCACAACAAGTTTTTTTTTATGAATTATTGTTTAGCTAATCAATAAATTTGCGAAGTTAATTCTTGATATTGAAACCAAAATGTTCAAAGATTTTTGTTCAAGGCATCAGAGCACTGAGCTGTTTGATTGATGGAGCTCTCTTACTACTGGGGTCTTGAAATCTAAGAATACAGCTCTATACCACCCTCTACTGTAACTCTATACCACCCTCTACTGTAGTCTATACCACCCTCTACTGTAACTCTATACCACCCTCTACTGTAACTCTATACCACCCTCTACTGTAACTCTATACCACCCTCTACTGTAGTCTATACCACCCTCTACTGCAGTCTATACCACCCTCTACTGTAACTCTATACCACCCTCTACTGTTACTCTATACCACCCTCTACTGTAACTCTATACCACCCTCTACTGTAACTCTATACCACCCTCTACTGTAGTCTATACCACCCTCTACTGTAGTCTATACCACCCTCTACTGTAACTCTATACCACCCTCTACTGTAACTCTATACCACCCTCTACTGTAACTCTATACCACCCTCTACTGTAGTCTATACCACCCTCTACTGCAGTCTATACCACCCTCTACTGTAAACTCTATACCACCCTCTACTGTAACTCTATACCACCCTCTACTGTAACTCTATACCACCCTCTACTGTAACTCTATACCACCCTCTACTGTAGTCTATACCACCCTCTACTGTAGTCTATACCACCCTCTACTGTAACTCTATACCACCCTCTACTGTAGTCTATACCACCCTCTACTGTAGTCTATACCACCCTCTACTGTAACTCTATACCACCCTCTACTGTAACTCTATACCACCCTCTACTGTAGTCTATACCACCCTCTACTGTAGTCTATACCACCCTCTACTGTAACTCTATACCACCCTCTACTGTAACTCTATACCACCCTCTACTGTAGTCTATACCACCCTCTACTGTAGTCTATACCACCCTCTACTGTAGTCTATACCACCCTCTACTGTAACTCTATACCACCCTCTACTGTAACTCTATACCACCCTCTACTGTAGTCTATACCACCCTCTACTGTAGTCTATACCACCCTCTACTGTAACTCTATACCACCCTCTACTGTTACTCTATACCACCCTCTACTGTAAACTCTATACCACCCTCTACTGTAACTCTATACCACCCTCTACTGTAGTCTATACCACCCTCTACTGTAGTCTATACCACCCTCTACTGTAACTCTATACCACCCTCTAATGTAACTCTATACCACCCTCTACTGTAGTCTATACCACCCTCTACTGTAGTCTATACCACCCTCTACTGTAACTCTATACCACCCTCTACTGTAACTCTATACCACCCTCTACTGTAACTCTATACCACCCTCTACTGTAACTCTATACCACCCTCTACTGTAACATTATACCACCCTCTACTGTAACTCTATACCACCCTCTACTGTAACTCTACACCACCCTCTACTGTAACTCTATACCACCCTCTACTGTAACTCTATACCACCTTCTACTGTAACTCTATACCACCCTCTACTGTAACTCTATACCACCCTCTACTGTAACTCTATACCACCCTCTACTGTAACTCTATACCACCCTCTACTGTAACTCTATACCACCCTCTACTGTAGTCTATACCACCCTCTACTGTAACTCTATACCACCCTCTACTGTAACTCTATACCACACTCTACTGTAACTCTATACCACACTCTACTGTAGTCTATACCACCCTCTACTGTAACTCTATACCACCCTCTACTGTAGTCTATACCACCCTCTACTGTAGTCTATACCACCCTCTACTGTAGTCTATACCACCCTCTACTGTAACTCTATACCACCCTCTACTGTAGTCTATACCACCCTCTACTGTAACTCTATACCACCCTCTACTGTAACTCTATACCACCCTCTACTGTAGCTCTATACCACCCTCTACTGTAGCTCTATACCACCCTCTACTGTAGCTCTATACCACCCTCTACTGTAGCTCTATACCACCCTCTACTGTAGCTCTATACCACCCTCTACTGTAGTCTGTACCACCCTCTACTGTAGTCTGTACCACCCTCTACTGTAACTCTATACCACCCTCTACTGTAACTCTATACCACCCTCTACTGTAGCTCTATACCACCCTCTACTGTAACTCTATACCACCCTCTACTGTAACTCTATACCACCCTCTACTGTAACTCTATACCACCCTCTACTGTAACTCTATACCACCCTCTACTGTAACTCTATACCACCCTCTACTGTAGTCTATACCACCCTCTACTGTAACTCTATACCACCCTCTACTGTAACTCTATACCACACTCTACTGTAACTCTATACCACACTCTACTGTAGTCTATACCACCCTCTACTGTAACTCTATACCACCCCTACTGTAGTCTATACCACCCTCTACTGTAGTCTATACCACCCTCTACTGTAACTCTATACCACCCTCTACTGTAGTCTATACCACCCTCTACTGTAGTCTATACCACCCTCTACTGTAGTCTATACCACCCTCTACTGTAGTCTATACCACCCTCTACTGTAGTCTATACCACCCTCTACTGTAACTCTATACCACCCTCTACTGTAGTCTATACCACCCTCTACTGTAACTCTATACCACCCTCTACTGTAACTCTATACCACCCTCTACTGTAGCTCTATACCACCCTCTACTGTAGCTCTATACCACCCTCTACTGTAGCTCTATACCACCCTCTACTGTAGCTCTATAC
>NC_091188.1:19643399-19650899 GCF_040958095.1 Procambarus clarkii
GAGTGTTAACGAACTATTTTTCAGCTTCTATTGACGCTGAATCGACGCTTCACGCGCAAGTTTTGTCCTCTGGGAGAGAGAACGTGAGGGACGAAGGGGGCGGGAGGGAGGGATAGAGACAACTCGAGGAATAGACAGAGAGAACAGGGTGGAGGGAGAGAGAATGGAATGAGGAATGAAACCAAGAAAGAAAAGGATGGACAAAGAACATACGGGAGGAAGGGAGAACAGGAGGGAGAGAAAATGTGAGGGCGCGAGAACGGGATGGAAAGGGAATATGGAGGGAGAGAGAGGGTGGGGAAGGTGATGCATTACTTGAGGAAAACATCAACTCTTTTGTCATGATGGAGACATTCTTGCTTGACTTTGTGGTAGTTCTCTCTCCTTCGCTTACGGTGTCTTGTTGAAATTGACGAGCAGATCGAGTCTAAATTTTTCATTTTTTTGGTTAAAATCTATTAAGAAGCTCAGGCAAAATGCTTAACTCAATGGGTGGACCAGGAGGGGTCCGTTACTCAATGGGTGGACCAGGAGGGGTCTCTTACTAACCCGGTGGACCAGGAGGGGTCTCTTACTAACCCGGTGGACCAGGAGGGGTCCGTTACTAACCCGGTGGACCAGGAGGGGTCCGTTACTAAAACGGGTGGACCAGGAGGGGTCCGTTACTAACCCGGTGGACCAGGAGGGGTCCGTTACTAACCCGGTGGACCAGGAGGGGTCCGTTACTAACCTGGTGGACCAGGAGGGGTCTGTTACTAACCCGGTGGACCAGGAGGGGTCCGTTACTAACCCGGTGGACCAGGAGGGGTCCGTTACTAACCCGGTGGACCAGGAGGGGTCCGTTACTAAAACGGGTGGACAAGGAGGGGTCCGTTACTAATCCGGACGACCAGGAGGGGTCCGTTACTAAAACGGGTGGACCGGGAGGGGTCCGTTACTCAACTGGTGGACCAGGAGGGGTCCGTTACTAACCCGGTGGACCAGGAGGGGTCCGTTACTAAAACGGGTGGACCAGGAGGGGTCCGTTACTAAAACGGGTGGACCAGGAGGGGTCCGTTACTCAACGGGTGGACCGGGAGGGGTCCGTTACTCAACGGGTGGACCGGGAGGGGTCCGTTACTCAACGGGTGGACCAGGAGGGGTCCGTTACTCAACGGGTGGACCGGGAGGGGTCCGTTACTAACCCGGTGGACCAGGAGGGGTCCGTTACTAAAACGGGTGGACCAGGAGGGGTCCGTTACTAACCCGGTGGACCAGGAGGGGTCCGTTACTAAAACGGGTGGACCAGGAGGGGTCCGTTACTCAACGGGTGGACCGGGAGGGGTCCGTTACTCAACGGGTGGACCGGGAGGGGTCCGTTACTCAACGGGTGGACCGGGAGGGGTCCGTTACTCAACGGGTGGACCGGGAGGGGTCCGTTACTCAACGGGTGGACCAGGAGGGGTCCGTTACTCAACGGGTGGACCAGGAGGGGTCCGTTACTCAACGGGTGGACCAGGAGGGGTCCGTTACTAAAACGGGTGGACCAGGAGGGGTCCATTACTAACCCGGTGGACCAGGAGGGGTCCGTTACTAACCCGGTGGACCAGGAGGGGTCCGTTACTAACCCGGTGGACCAGGAGGGGTCCGTTACTCAACGGGTGGACCAGGAGGGGTCCGTTACTCAACGGGTGGACCAGGAGGGGTCCGTTACTGAACGGGTGGACCGGGGAAGGTGCAGGAAGGAGGGAGGTGGGGTGGTCACCACTTCGTCACCACCGATACAATGACCACTATCACGTCCAGTAGTGGAGAACATAACTACTGTTAGGCAGATAAAGAATCGGGACAAAAATCGTCAAGAAATTAAATTAATTTTGAAATGGTAAAAAATCTGCAATTACTTTTTTCAGGGATATTCCTGCACGAGGCCCTAAGCCTCTTGCTGGCCCACTAAGTGTTGCTTGTTTCTGTTTTACTTAGGTGGAATATGAGTATTTATGACTCGTATGGTCGCTTCAGTAAGATTTTGCCCCATGTGATTAACAACTTCTGCTCTGTTGAATCTAAGTTGAAATCTTATTGTGTTATAGTGCACTGTGTTAGATTATGTTCCAGTGGTCTGTCGGCATTTCTCCACAGTGTTGACATTTCCTCTCATCTTCTAGAACCTGTAAGCATATTTCCCAGGCACATGTGTATCCAAGCCTGATGCGATGTAAGCGTACTTCTGTTGGTCTACTGCTACCTTTCATCAAAATAAGTAGTTCATAGTTGATTGAATTCTTCTAGCAAACCGCAGATCTTGATGTTGCAACTGCTGTGTTGTGGTTACTGTACATCTTCTGCATTGCTCTATTTCTAATTACTTTCCTAATCTGTGATAGATTCTGTGGTATATAAATGTATACATTTCTTCTCTTAGTTGCAAGTTTTGCAACTTCATCTGCAATGTCATTTCCTATTATTCCCACATGACTTGGGCCCAGTTTGATAAGTACCCAACGGCTTTGACGTTTGTGTGTTTGCATTAATGATGATTTTTGTGATCAAATGGATGTTGTCACGTATGGGTTCTTGTTGCACGGTTTCAATGGGAGTTCTCGAATCTGTCTGTATAACAACATGTCGGTCCTCAGCTAAAGCATGTTCTTAAGCCTTTTGAATTGCTAGCATCTCTCTTTGTAAAGTTGAACACCCATTTGACAGTCTACAACTATTTGCAGAGTTTCCTGCCTTAACTGCAGCTCCGGTTTCTTGTCCCCCTGCAGGTCTACTAATCCATCTGTAATGTGAAGCTGTCAAATGCCAAGTTTGCTTCTATATGCATCTGAGCAATATCACGTAGCAGATGAGGATTAGTCTGGTTCTTTTTTCCCTCAAGAGCCATGATCATAAAGTCTGCTGGCTGCAATTCCCTAGGGGCTTGCATAACGAAGTCTGCAGGTATTTCGTTGACGCCCCTCTCAGTGACGGTATTTGTTATATCAAATTTATTGATGGTGTTTATTGCATAATGGGTCCACCTGTTGCTATTGGAGACTTCTGTCCCGAGTTAGTGCTCAAGTGATTATATCTTCAAGTGAACTGATTCTAGGTCTAATCAATATCTTGGTCAGCAATACATGCAGCAATCGCTTTTACCCTTAATTCAATCGACGTTAGCTTGGTTTCTAGTCCAAGGTTCAGTATTTTAGTCCATCTGGGAGCCCCTGTTATGACTCGCATTGTATCATTTTGAATAACCTCAACGTTTGCCCACTGGCCAGGAGAAAGAGTAGGACAGGAGCTGCACAATAAACTTGGGAACGAACAACGTGTATGTAAAACATTCTTAACACTGTGTCCCGCTCCAAGATGGGGCCCTGTGATTACTCTCATTATGTTCAGTCGTGATTTTGCTTCCTCCTTCAGATATTGAATTTGCTTGTTGAATGCCATTTTAGAATCTATTCACACTCCAAGATATTAATATTGTGCAACCCACTGAAGGTTAATGTCTTGAATGCGTTGGTGCCTGTCGGGAGTGTTACCACCTAGTCTCAATGCCTTAGACTTCTCTGCAGATATTTTTAGCCCTAAAATGCTGCATTCAGATGTTACTTTAACGCTCCTTATGCTTTATTTACAAGTGATGGACCTGTAATGACTAATGCTATATCAGCATAGCTTAGCCATTTAACCCCTTCTGCAAATGTCATGGTAGCGAAGTTTTCCATAAGGATATTAAAAAGACTAGGACTGAGGATTCCTCCTTGTGGAGTACCATTCTCATGCAAGTGGTAGTCCGACACTTGTCTTTCCAACTTTACTCTGGCATTCTTGTGACTTAGGTAATCTTGAATCTATGCTAGCATATTTCCCTTTTCACCTTTTTTTAACTAAAGTGTGAAAATTGCTTACAGGCTTGCAAGTTCGAATGCTTATTCTAGATCAAGGAAGATCAATATAGCTGGACCCGAGTTAACTGTTCCTAGTAATGTTGCTATGCAGTTGGAAGTACCTACTCTTCTAGTGAATTCAAGTATGTGTTTATGTAGGTCTCCAGTCTTCCACAGGAGCCTATTTAAGACCATCTGTTCTGCAGTTTTACTAATGCATGATGTTAATGAAATGGGTCTGTAATTGCCAGGTTCTTTCGGCTTAGGAATCGGAATGATGTCCGCTTTCTTCGAAGAGGTCGGTACTTTGCCTTGCTGCCAAGATGCACTGATAACGTTCAATATCCCTTGTTCTCCAGCAGGACCTGCATGATCATTGAGTATGTAATGTTATCAACACCTGGTGCAGTGTCCTTACCAAGGTTTTTGGGTCTGATTAGTTCTTGTTTGGTGAAGGAACAGTCACATTCGTCATTTGTAGCTATGTTCTCGTGGATAGCTGTCAACCTTTCTTCTTTTAATTATTCTTCCTGCCTTCTGACCATTGCAGGAAGCTGATATGAAGCTGCTCTTTCTGCAAATTGGAGAGCAAGTCTCTCAGTCTCCTGCAATGGTTGAATACATGCCTGTGATCGGGCTGGTCGACCTGATATAGTTTTTAATCTGACCCCATTATCTTGCCAAGACTACTAAGTTCATTTAAAGTTTGACACCACTCAAACCATCTTGCCTCCTTTACTTCTCTAGAAACTCGTCTTGCTTCAGATATCACCGCTCTTAGTAGAGTTCTTCCTTCTGATGTGGGGTTTCTTTTTAAATGTTGACTCTGTGGTTATGTTCTATAACTACATTACTATGGAACCAATAGTTCTTTTGTTATGTGTTTCCTAGGATAATGATTGGAATAGCTTTGTTTGCAGCAGCTGCCATGGCTTCCTGCAGATTGGTCTCGTCTATGTCCAAATCCTCAGGTGGTGTGATTGTTGCAAACCATTTTTCAAGTTTCCCTTTGTATATATTCCATTTGGCCTTTTTTAAACTCCACCTAGGTTGTGTAGGTGGTGTAGGAGGTCATTCTATGTTTAGTGTTGTGACAGTAGCATAGTGGTCATTGGCGATCACCGGGTCTACCTCCCACTTCGCCTGATGCTTGAGTGCTGTTAAGATTAATGTAAGATCAAGGGAACCCCCTTGAATGTGAGTAGGTTCCCCAGTGGTAAGAAGTGTAATTTCAGGTACTTCTCGCAGAGCTGCAGCTAAATGGTGCCAATCTGCATTGGCTGGCCCAGTTGGACCTACCTCTTGATGATGAGCATTAAAATCCCCAGCAATAATTACATTTTCCGGCGTGGCCAAGGCAAGCACTGCCTCTGCCTCTAGTTTACATGTATGGCGCTTGGAGACGTTGTATATGAGGAGCTAAATATTAGCCATATTCACTGTTCCTGCCAATACCTTTAATTTATCCCCACATGAAACTGGGTCTATTAGTTTGCTGTGTATGGTGTTTCTGACTCGAGTCATTAACCCTCTTTGTCTTCCCTGTTCATACGGTATAATATAGTGCTGATATCCAGCTAATCTGAAGGATATCGTGTCCGAGAAAAGAATTTCTTCCAAAACGAATTTAACTGCTTTTGTACCAATTGCAGCTTCCTGAAGGGTGTGGTTTCTTTCCAAGACCTTGTTTGTTCCACTTCAGTATTCGTAATATCCAGACGATGGTTTCGGTTGGTGTTGCCTGTTCTAGTAGAACTCCTCATCAGAATCGACGTTTATATTCTCCACCTCAAGTCGTGTCGCTGCAAATCGGACTGCACTGATTGCTTATGGTCATTCCCTGCATTGTTGGAATCTGTTCAGCCCTGTTGTCCAATCACTTGCTGTTGGTATTGCTGCACATTGGGCAGCAGTGATTGCTCGTGGCCGTTTCTTGTCTTGTCGGAATCTGTGCATCTCCGCCATCCAGTATTTCGTTTCTATGATGCTGCATATCGGGCTGCATTGATTGTTCATGCCCGCCTCTTGTGTTGTTGGAACCTGTGCATCAATGCTGTTTAATACTTCTTTGTTGGTGTTGTTGCATATCAGACTGCATTGACTGTTGATGTCTTTCTCTTGTGTTGTAAGATTCTGTGATCTTGAGTGGTCACTGCTTCTTGCAGTTGTTTTTGTGAAAGTTGATGGTCTGGTGTCTTGACTACCCGACTGTTGTTGGTAGTCTGTATGTCCATGTCACTTTGATTATTCTCTTGTGCTTCATCTTGTCTCAGACTGTCTATTTCTTGTGTAACTGTGGTCTGCTGCACGATCTTGTCCATTATTTCTCAACTGATTTCTTGAGTGATTTTGTGTTACGTCCTGCGTCATCTGTAGGCAATTGATAATGGTCTCTGCCACGATCTTCACGATGTTTTTCAGCTGGACCTCGATAAAACTAAATTTTGTTGTGCTGATTCCGAACGTAATTGATTTTTGCTTTTGTTGTATTCGTGCAGAATTTTTTGTTGTATGTTCTGATTTGGAATTGATAGATTCGGGAAATTTTGTTCTGTGAGAGTGGGTGTGTGTTGTGGCTGGGCACGAGTGTTCCAGACGTTGGTGTTGGTGTATGTGGTGCTGGTCTGTGTGTTTATCCTGCTGTTTATCTTGGCTGTCTGCACCTTTTCTTTCCGTGCAGAGCAGGTTGTGCTCCAGGCATGATGTGTGCCTCCACAATTTGGACATTTGTCTGTTGTGGTCTGGTTTGCCTTGTGATTGGCCATACAGTCTTTCAGTTGGATGCTTCAGGCTGCACACACTGCAACTCTCCTGTCCGGTGCAGCGTGATTGATGGTGGCCGTATTTCTGACATCTGAAGCACCTCATGGGTTCCGGGACGTATGATCTCTGTTGGTATATTCCCCAAATTCCAGGATTGAATGTTTCTGGCACATGTCCTATGACTGTCACTAGAACCTGACATGTCGCTTCTTTGTCTACTTGAGTGCGGCATCGTTCCGCATTCAAGATTTGCTTGTGTTCTAGTAATGGATCTAGTGGAAAGTCGATTGGGTATCCCAACAGCACGACTCGTGTGCGCCTTTCTGAAGGGTCCAGCTTTTCCAAGCATACAAGTTTCCCTTGCAGGACTGATACTTTTTCTAAGTAATGTGAAGTCTATTGGTTTCGTGATGTCATAATAATTCCTCCTTATACGTTGACTGTGATGGAAAGGTTGAGCTGTGGTTGCTTCTTTTTCATTGCCGTTGCTACTCCATATACTGTAGGAAAGTCATTTGTCTGCATTATCTTGAATTTTGGAAGATGTGCAGATTTTTGGCCAGTCTGGTGTGAGATTAGTGGTGTCCTCTCCTGTCTCATACTGTTGTCCTGTAGCTGGGTTGTGGAAAGAGGTACTTAGTCTGACACTAGTTGGTGTGTGACTGATAGTGTCCTCTCTAGGTCCATTATATCTGGTGTCTTGCTGGTAGAAGCACGTGGTGAAGCCTCGATAGCAGTTTTCTTCGATGCCTGCTGCACCTCGGTCCATTGTCCCTCCTCGTCTGAAAGGTGCCTCCATTGGTTCTTTCTCTTTGACTTCCCCATGACGTCTTCACGAAGTGAGGCCCGATTTACTACCCCTACCTAATGGCCGAGG